>NW_009698536.1:38061-48852 GCF_000703405.1 Apaloderma vittatum | reverse complement strand
AAAATCAACAAAAACCCCCAAACCCAACCCACATTAAAATTGATGTGAGTTTCTCTACTGAATTCAGTTAGAATAGACTTTTAAGAAGCATCTCTTGGGAATTGTGCAAGGAATGTCTAGCATCAATGCAGAAACGGGTCTGGCAAATCCAGGTATCTGGAGTATCTGTTTTACAAAAGTGTGTCAAAACCTAATGAAGAGCTACTGAATAACAAATGCCTACATAATTCTTTTTGTCGACTTCATTACATTTGAATGTAGTCAAAGGTTGGCTAGATTTTCTGCCTGAAATCCTGGTATTGATAGCTCTGTTTCTGCGTGTCTATCCCGAGAAGTATGAGTGGTACCATCTTCTCTTTCAGCAGTTTCCATCAACTTCTGTGATATCAGCTGTTATAGCTTCTCCACCAGTTTTTGCATTCCTTTGGTGTGTTGCCTTCCCTACAGGCCATATGTTTCTTGTAAATGCTTCTGTTAACTTTTTCTTGATGGCTTCTTCCTACGGTTTCCATGTGGCAGCACACAGACTACTCCCTGTTCTTTTCTACCTTTTGGTAGTAACTATCTCTATCTTCCCTTATTCCTCCAGTACCTCTGCTCCCCTGCCTGCAGTCTCTAAAGGTGCTTTCTGTTCCTTTTTTTCCTTAGATCTCGCTCTCCATGAGTTTTCATTGTGCCAGGCATTGTATACGACAAAAGTGAGAATCGTGACTGGATAACTAAAATCCACTGCATGTGGAATCTCTGTAGAAAAGGCTCAGCAATGGCCGACCTCAAAAAGTAAAACTGTTTAATAGTTATATGAATGACACTAAAAAAAAAAGTTTTGTCTGGATGTCTGTATCTTAGAAAGTATTTTAGACTAACATACATAGAGTGGAAATTGTTTCCTAACATATTTATAGTTAAAGGTCCGGAGTTCTCCATCACAAGACTGAAATGAATCTATCAATTGTGGTTGAGATAAATGAGAAAAAAAAAAAAAGTAGTCAAGATCAAAACTGCAGATTTTTCCCCCCTGCTTTCTAATATATTGGAGCAAATAAAGTCTCTGTTTTTAAATGAACAGAGAAATATTGGACCAAAATAGCAGGTGAGAGAAATGTATAATATCAACAGCTTGATAAACAGCAGATTGTATTTTCAGAAGACTTCATATGCCTTCAGTCAAAATCTCTCTAGAAAAATCTTAAATTACACATTCTTTTTCTAATTTTATTAGTTGCATTAATAAAATATTTTGAACTATAATAGGAGGCTAGAGACACTTTCAAAAGCATCTTAATAAATTACTAAATAGAAAGATAAAAAATCAAGTATAATATCAAAATATACATGCAAATTTTTTGTATTTTGACAGTCACATGAGGTATTTATTTTCATAAGGTGACCTGACCTTTTAAGTAGAAAATCTTCCATGTTTAAGCCACAAAAAATTCAGATTATATTACTCTGTGATCAATTCATCATAATGCTTGAGTGGCCTTGGGACATCCTGAAAGACGGAAGATTATTATTAACGTATATATTTAAAATAAATCTTTACAAATACATCATAAGTTCATTCTCTATGTCATCAGTCTGTGTTATTTACAACCACAGAGCTAGATTGCTCATTGTCTTCCCAGTTAAACAAATGCACATAATTTATTTTTAATTTGAACCATTCTAACGTTTTGTTTTAAATAACAGCTTTTTGATCTCTGAATACATTCATAGCATGCTAACAAAAAGAAAACTGTTACTCTACAAAAATGAAATGCGGTTAAGTTTTCTCATACGGATGCAATAAAGAACACTTCTGGTGGCTTGACATTGCGCAGCTGAATAGTTTTTGACAGGGTAAATAACTATAGTTTAGTCTGAGCTTTGGCAGCATTACAAGTTATTAAATACTTGAAGTAATCCAGTAAGTGAACCTTTGTTATAAGCAGGTCGCTTCAAAGTATAATATCTCCATAGTTACAGATATTTTCATTATGTTAGCCTTTTTTCTCTTTGGATGTGTTGCTTGCTTCTTTATTTTTATATTGTTTCTGGGACAGATTGATGGCCTTCTGGAAGTTTTCTGTTTTCCTTATTTCTTCTCTCTTCTCTTACAAGTAGGATGAACTTATTCTGATAAAAATAGAATATTCCTGCTAAAAATCAAAAAAGATTCAGACCCACTGTTCAAATCAGCAGGTTTTTTTCAATACTGAGTTTTACCTAGCTCTTTCATTTCCTTATTTTGCACATATGTTACCTTAGCTATCCTTTCCACTAGCGCAGCATGAGAGTTCATCAATCTTAATGTGCTTGTGCTGCAGTTGGGAATCACTGCCTCCGAGTGCAGCTGAGGAAATCAGGACACCTGCGCGGGAGCACGTGGCTCACAGCGCCGGCCCATGGCGATGCCCAAGGGACGTACAAACCGGAGAGCCCTGATGCTGTCGCACGCCAGCACTGCCGGATGGCTTCCAGCACCTCAGGTAACATCTCTGCTGAGACCGGTGTCCTTCAGGTGCGTTACGTGCTCCAAGTGGTTGGCGCAGACCCATTCAAGGACTCTTGAGTTGGGGCAGGGACACCAGCTCTGTGCTGGTCAGCGCCCTGTCCTAGCTGAGGAGAGCTGCTACTGCGTTCCTTCCCATCTACAAACCACCCAAGCTGAAGGCACCTGGAGCGTACAGAAAGGAATCCATTGGTTTTGCCCAAATTTTGTTCATCTGACTCATTAAATTCTCTTATGGGAAGGTCTCGATTGGGTGAGCTCTGCTATTGTTCCAGGGTCACTTCTCAGGTCACAACAAATGCCTTCACTCTTTGTAGAGGAAAAAGTGAGAGCCTGTTCTTTGGATTCATGACATAGATAATTTGAAAACGAAAAGAGGAAAGGATTTACATGGTGGGAATATCTAGCCAAAGGAGGACAGATCTGTGAATGAAGATGAGAGAGCTGTAGCTGATGTACATGGGTGAGAATAGTAATAAGACATATTAGATATGAAACATTCAAATCATGGTGCCAATATATCTTAGCGAGTCCTTCCAGATATGCTGTGCCTCCCTATATAAAGTTATTATAATGAATGTCTCTTTCTAGTGAAGGTCAATAGGCTAAATTCGTATGTAGAATAAATTTAATGAATGGACAATATTTTTTTTTCGCTGGTAATTGCAGTTGTTTTGTTTCCATCATGTAAAAATATGATATGAGGTGCCATTGAAGGTTAGGTGAAAAGTGGGAAACAGAGTAGGAGGTGATGGAACAATTTTCTAGAACATGATTATTTTTTAGAAAAAAAGAAGTTCCACCGTTAGGTATTTTGTTAGTGTTTCACAGAATTTGATTTAATTTACACTACATACAAATACACTCTGCAAGAACAATAATGGAATTAATTTTTAATAGATGGAAGTGTATGGACTGAAGTAACCAACACTGAAACTCTTACTAAATGCAGCTGAGCTATTGTGAGTTATCTTATAAATGACAAAGTTTGCATAAAGACATTGTATAATATATTACAAAATAACCCACTAGTTCAGTCATTCTGGCAGTCACTTTTGATAAGAGGTTTATTTCTTGAGCTTTGTTAGTTTTCAGCATTACCATGGATGTAACACAGGCATTTTTCAAATATTTCTGTGGGATAGATAATTTTAACCTTTCTGTTAATTAGAATTAAGAAATATTTTTTGTAGAGTGAACTGTTCTGTATACACCCAGTCTAAGGAATTTTATTGTGTAAGAGACCATGCTGTTTTACACCAACAGCCTTTTGGGACTAAAAATATTTTTTTTTCATTATTTTTTCTTTATCATCATGCTTATAGCGTAAAGTTACTGTTTTTTTCTTGACATTCAAAGTGATCAATGTTAGATTTCTGAAGCCGAGCCAAAGAAAGTCTTTATCAATTTATAATTGTAACCATTTTGGAAAAATCAAGCAGATATCAGGCAGAGATGCAGAACTTTTGCAAATGTGTCTATACTTTAAGACAGCTGTTTAAGTTTTATGTTGTCTTTCACACATATTCATTAGGAAAATATTTACTAACTTGTAAATCCTGAATGGATTTAATAAGAGAGCTGAGCATTACTCACAGTGCCACAAATATGAGGCTTGAATATTATGAAGGAAGGCGCCACTGCAAGTAGATCTTCTGTCAGGTACCCGATAGGTGATAAATTGTGGGACTGGGTAGAAGCTGACAGAGCTGATATTTACAGCGGTTGTCATCGGAATTGGGAGGGTGTTGATCTCAGTCATGCAGAGGATGGTGTGGGAGAGGAAGGTGAGATTTTGTGTTGAGCTCTGAGACCGGTGCCAGGTTACAAAGGTCAAATATTTAACGACTTTCTTTCATTTTACAGCTTTATTCCTTGTATGAATGCAGTCTAAGAGTCCAGCTTAGATAAGGAAAAGGCAGAAATACATATTTTGCTGTGCTTTGATTTTGGATCTGTTTTATGCTTCTGTAGTACCAGAGCCTTGAGGAATGCTGTGTTCCCAACTCAGCTGTCTAGTACAGAGCTGTGACCTGAACATCCATACTGCAGTACTGTTGCCCACTGTGTTGGGGAAACAGATAAGCCAGTTCCAGTTAGGATAGTTGCTCCAAACAAATTAGTGAAGGGCTCAGAGCCATTTCTCTATTCTGATAGAAAAATATTGCTGAAGTCCACAAGAATTTCAGTTTTCTGTAAGAACTCTTTCATGCACTCAGGTAATTTCTGGTTATACAGCTCTTCGTCAAAAATTAGATAGTGATTAATATCTAAAAATATGTTTAACATTTTAAAAAACTCCTGCCCATTTCCAGCTAAGAGAGAACTCACCTAGTAAGCATTGTATCAGGCCTAGAGAAAGGAAATAAATATTTAAATCCTCAACTTACAGCTACTAAAAATAGTACTCACAAGCTAGATGAACCATCCACCATCCATCCCTCGATACTGTTTGGTTCTACTTGCAGAACCTTGTACCTGTTACACAAGGGCCCCTGGGAAGGGGGGGTTGTTGCAGAGGAGACACTTCTGCGCTGGGCAGGAAGTTGTTGCCATTGCCCCCTGCCCCCTGAGCCACTGTTTTCACCCAGACTGAGGATAAAGAATCCCATGTTGTGTGTTCCATCTGCCTGTCAGGCTTGTCCCAGGGAAGGTAGGGTCCAATTCCAACAGTCTGTCTCTCTCTCGCACTCCCTGATACTTCTCAACCTACTCACTCCTCCCAGAGGTCTGTCACTAAGCAGAGATGCTTCTCTGCCTCGGCACATCTCCCTAGGTGTGATCACCGCTGCTGTGCCATAGTGGCATAACGGCAGGAGCTGGGATCAACAATTCCTTTATATTTTTCGCTTTACCTAGCTCAAAGGAGCACTATGCTAGTTGATTCTCTTCCACGTTACTGAAATAGAAGTATTTAGTCCCAAGTAAAATAACTCTAGTGTGCTATAATGGTTTTTTTACACGTGCGCTTGTATCAGTTTCTCAAAAAAAATGATCCATAACATGGGTTGCATTTATAAGCAGCTCTGTGAAAATATTCGGCATTTGTGCAGATGCAAACCAGCAAAACTATGAGTCTTTATGCAATATGGATAGATATTGGTAACTCATATTTCCAATCAGTTTCCATTTTATCCCACTAAGGTTATCGACATATTCCATAACCGTAGTTGGTTTTCTACAATCTAACCCATGACAACAGAGAAATTAATCTTTGCTTACCATAGATCAAACTGTGGAGAAAGGAGGGAGAAGAACAGGGAACCACAGCTCTCCTCGTGGCTCAAGACTCCCTTTACTGTTATTGGGGTTGATGTCGTGTACTGTTATCTGATAAAAGCTGTCTGACATGCAGAGTAGAATAAGATTGTTGATAAAATGCCATGAAACATGGCTGAAATGGTAATAAAACAAGCGAATGGAAAATCTCCCCATTTAGAGACAAATAAAGCTTTTTGAGAAAGTCTTTTCTCTAGTTAAAACTGGACTTCTGCGGGAAAGCTAATACTGAGGAGCAATATCACATGAAAGTACTTCATGTTTTTAGGAAAAAGTGTGTTCACTGACTACATTTCAACGTCTTAAAGCTTGTCTAGATTTAAACTTTCTCAGGGGTCTACAGAAACAAGTAATTGATGTTTATGTAAGGAGGAAGGGATTCTTCGCGCAAGTAGAGCAGTAATAGCTCTGGTATGTACTTCGAGGTCTGCAAAATTGCTTTTTCTGAGGAAAGAAGTTTATGAAATTTCCACAGCTAAGGCCAATTTGCAGAATCCAAGTAAATGTTCTGGGGTATTCCCTGAGGGCCAAAGGGCTGAATACACCCACCATACACCCTCCCACTGGCAGTGGTCAGGGAGGCCTGAAGTAATAAGCATCCTCTCTTACACATCTTCTGAAGTCATCTTCCTTCCATACTCAGCTTTATGGCCTGTTCTCACAGAATTAGAACGAATAACAAATCTAGCTAATAGTACTTCATTGTTGAATAACACAAAGCCAAAACGCAGAATTATTTCTAGGGAATCAAAGGAAAATTTGCGTTACCTTTAGGGTGACGGCATGCTTTTACGCAGAGGGTGTGGATGCTTTTTGCACAATTTTGCATTACATTCCTCTCATTCAGTACACATGGGGAAAGGAGGGGAAGTATACAACTTTTCTCCCCACTCTATAGCATTAAAATACAAAGAATATATCTCTTTTTTTTTTTTGGCTTTGTATTAAGGGTTCAGCTTTTGCCCTCCATATTGTCCAACAATCTGCTAAAAATTTCCAGCAGCTACATTTTTCAGTGAAGCCAAGTACAGTACAAGGTTTTCCAAAAGGTGAATGAAACAATCCATTGAAAATGTCAGTCAGAAGCCAGAGTATAATCATATTTATTTTTTTGATCTTCATTCAGAATTCATATGATTAGTATGTGGCAAACTGTAAAACGAAGTGGAACAAAAGTGCCTGAAATAAATTTCACCTTGACCTGATTTCCACTTGACTGAATTTGTTGTAGTAAACTGGTGACACATAGTGGATAAACAGTAACACATGTCTGCATTTCAAAAGGCAGAACAGATGGCAAACACACTGATATAAGGGCTGTTACACAAGAGCTCTGTGTATAATTCAGAAAGGTCAAATCCACTGAAAGCTGAAACAGGTTTGATAAGGAAAAGGGATTCCCTGACAAGAAGAAGTCAAGTGGGCACGAATGAAGCAGATAAGGCTTCTCTCTTCTTGGTGGGCTTCACTTGGAAAAGGTATCTGGCCATATCTGCCTTCTCTTTGACTAACGCCAAAGGTGTTAGTCACAGGGATGTGTGTTCTGAAAGGCGCTTCCCCAGAGGATACCACTGCTGGTCCTCTGGTTGAATTTGTGCCACTGTCCTAAAAAACACCTCTTGTGCAACAGTAAAATTCATGCTTTTTTTTGTGGTTTGGGAAATATTTTGACCTTCAAAAACATTGATTTACTGGATGGTGGCTTCTAGTGTGGATTATAGGTTCCTTCTGGAGCACTGCGCTGGGTAAATGATTCTGTGTGGAGTTTGGGAAGGCAGCTGACTTTGAACATCTGTCTGCTTACCCACTGGTGTGCAGGAAGGGTTCCTGCCCTCATTTCACATGTTTGGGTCAAGTGGTTTTTCCGGTGGCCACTTGGGGTAGAGTATTGAGCAGAACAGAAATCTCCCAGGCCATAACTAAATTCCCTGCTCACTGATTTGCTTTCTGTCAGAAGCACACTTGGAAGGATTTGGTCAAGATGGACTTGAAAAGGAAAGGAGCTACTCAGCCTCACAGGTGGTTGAAGTGTTCATGGCCATTAAGAGAAAAGAGGAAGAGAAAAGAAATATGAAAATCCAACCTAAAGGTCATTAGCCAGTGGTGGTGGTGGTGGTAAGCTCCTAGCTGACATTTTAGCAGTAATTTAAGAAATCTGAGTTTAAAAAGGTCTATACATGAAAACAATTTTCTTTGAAAGCACCTATGTTGTATCTTGTAGCACAGTTCTAAATTCTTGAGTATTGCTGCTCAGAAATGCACAAAGATATATTTAATAAGAGAGACAGATAACTAGGAATTTAGTAGAAAATAATTTCTGCAGATTATGAAGACTTTAGTTTTCAAAACTGTTCAAAAGAATAATTTTAATAAGTGTAATTCATGGTATAATAGTTTTTCTACTTTAAAGTCAGTTTCTACTGTTAAAAATACACCTAGAGAGTGTTATTTGTAAAACATATTTTTTCAATCAATTCTTGGCAGGAGACTATAAGTTTAAAATTGAAATTGCTCTTTTTAAGGACTCATAGAAAACAGAGATGGAGTGAAAAATTAGGTGCTGAAGTCAGGCATGTTGAATGTTCAGCTTGTATCTGTTTTCAAGAATTAACAATGCCAAAGTCATTTCACTTGTGACTTGTTTAACAGCTGTCTGCAATTGCAAATCCAAATTTAGTCTCTTATCACATCTTTTACTTGAGGGGCTACTTATTCCCTTGAAACAAAAGGAATCCAAGCCAAGATTTTTTCTCAGTAATAGAAGATTTTCTTTTTAGCTAAACCAGGGACCTTACTGGTATCCCTGTCAAACAAAAGATGTCTCTCTACACCTCACCAATGTGTGTGACATTTCTTTAGTGGTTACAGCTCCAAGGCTGAAAGATTTGTGGCCTTACAGAGCCTAAGATGAGTAGAGGTGCTGTTCTGTTTTTCCCCCCAGGAAAAAGCCCCTTCAGCTACCCCACAGCTCCATCCCTGCCCTCTATTTGGCATCTCCCCATGGTGACTTTTACATACGACCCCAGGATATGGCACGGCTCTGTACCTCCTGGGGAATTTGCAGAGGGAAATTAAAATGTGACTTTTAGTGCAGTTCTTGCTCTATAACTAGTCTGCAATGCCTGTGCATCAACTAGTTTACTTTCATCAATAAATAGACCAGCTCCTATACTGAGGACCCAATTGGCTCCATGAACCAGTGCACAAAAAATGGAAGAACTATATGGATAATTTTAAAAGGACACTTCTATTTGAAATTGAGCTGGATAAGCATTAGTTGTAGCTATAACCACATATCCAGCCTGCAAATAATGAAAATCAAAGATCTTACTGGCAATTCTTTGGCTGAAAAGTATTTGCAAAAAGTGCTAAATGGGGAAAAAAAACCAACACAAATCTAGGTCTGTTTCTGAAGGATTTAGAGACACAAGGAGTACTGACTGGCTTTATGTATGTGAAAAATCATTTTCATTAGCAATTCAGTTGGCATATCATCAAAATCCAAACGTCTCTTCCTCATTCACCTGTGAGATCCAGGGGAATATTTAGACTGTTAATATATAAATTACATAGCTCTACTATCAGCTCCAAACCCAGTTGCTAAAAACTGGCCATCTGAGAATCAAATCAGAATTTTTACTCAAGGAAGAAATTAAGTAACATTTAAACCCTCCAAGACAAAAACATTTGCTTCAAGGTGAGTGCATATGGAAGAGATTGCCTCTCAGTTAGAAAATACAAAGGATTTCTGGAATCAGACACGTGTTTAATAGTTGCAATATAGTGTCATATTTCTGTAATAACATATTAACCTGAACATATTATAGCAGTCCTATCTTGATTTTGTGAACCTGGGAATACTCTGTGATTTTTTTTTTAACAAGTGACATTTAAGATAAAGGATCACTGAGGTTACCTGGGTGCTGCTCTTTCAGAACCGTTTATTAGTTCTGTCTTTAAAGGTCACCAATAAAGGGTAAAGTTCCTGGCTTTTGGCTCTTAAGAGTATTTTCCTCTTATTTTCAGTTAATGGGGGATATTTCAAGTTTCTGTAGCCAAAGATAGGGATTTTTAAAAGCATGTCAAGTTACATGGCCGTCAAGTCCACTATGCATTTTATAGAGGCACCATATCATCAGTGTATCATGTAGACTGTTATCAGTTGCCCACAGAGGACATGATACCGAATGGCATTTTTTTTCTGTTTGGTACCAGTATGTTGTGTCTGTGCATCATATGATTCTATAGCTAGGTTGAATTAACTATCATTTTGGGCATGATTTTACAGTAGGAAATATTACAGAATTAATGTGTGGCCACATGAGAACCCCGTTTAATTTTCAACTACCTCATGTCTAAAATTTGTAATAGGAATCCAGTCTTGACAGAGAGAGAAGGCAGAGCTCACAGACACTGCGCAGCAGCATGCAGCAGCGCCTGGTGTGCAAGAATAACAGCCCATTTAGGGAGTATCTCGGCAAAAGAGTGTAACAGTGGTTCTGATGAAGATTACAGGAGTTTAGGACCGGGCTGTAAGCTATGGCTTTGAAAGGGATTGGGATAGTTCACAGATCACAAACTGTTTGGAGTTGGAAGGGACCTCTAAAGATCATTCTGGAGGTTGGGCAGGGGCAGAAACTCTGCATGTTTGTACACTTCAGTCCAGGTCCCACCTGCAGGGATTTGCTCCTTTCTGACCAATGTAAGCAGTTGCTTGTGATAACAAGTTATTTTTTTAGTACCTAGAGACTGCTGAGGTGAGGAAGGACTTTGTTACCTGGGTAGCTATGAGCTGGCACTTGGAGAGCTGAGATGGTAGACAGGAGATTTCCGAATTTTGCTCTGAAATCAAGTACGGTTGGGATAAATTTTGTCGCTGATACTCTTGTATCACCACTGTTACATGTAAATGATGCTATCAGGAATCTAAAAATAAAAAATGGAGAATCAAGTCATAAAACAATCACTAAAACCTTGCAAGATATGTGCTACCACTCTAAATGTTTTCCCTCTTTCCC
>NW_009698536.1:0-38030 GCF_000703405.1 Apaloderma vittatum | reverse complement strand
CTTTCCCTTTCTCTTCCTCTTTCCTTCTGTTCTGTTGGACCTCTACTTATGGCAGGGATATGCTTCTACTTGATTTACTACTACTCTGTTAACAGGTCAGATAAAATTGTGCCATAATTAAAGATTCTCTGTATGTGTTGATAAAGAACTGGACATCCAAAACCTGGATATTAAGAGAGCCTTTAATGACATTCCACACCAAATATTACTGAAGAAGCTAAGTTGCCATGACGTTGGAACAAATGTAACCTTCAGCCCAGGGGTTCAGCCGCCTGTGCTACAAATTTTGTGCGTTACAATGGTGTAACCTTAGCTCAGTTTTGCTGAGAAGATTGTTGTTAGAAGGGAGAGAAAGCACATGAACTGGAGGCATTCAAGATAAGGAAAATAGAAACAACAAATGGATAAGAGTGAAATAGTAATCATTAGGAGGTCAAGGACTCAAAAGGAAAAATACTGACATGAAAAGGTATATCTCTCTTAAATTGAAAAAATTATAACAAACCACAGAGATTTGTAAAATAGTAAAATCAACAGGATTAAGGATTGGTGCATTCCAAGGGGTAGTGGAGACTTAGCTGGTGCCTTCTGGGCCAGGAGAAACTCCCTGGCCATCTCATTGGTACATAGTGTATTCCTGCTTAGCCTAGAGGTATTTATTTACTGTGTATATTAGCCAATAAATAATTGGCATGTACTTCCAAGTTTGTAGAATTTTCTTGTGTGTGGGAAAAGAGGAAAAGTTGCAGAAAAGTTTTTCCATTGACTGTAAAAGGCTTAAAGGCAGAAAGCAAAGGGAGTCTTAGTGATCACCTCTCAGAAGAGTTACTAGTGGCATCTACTTGGGATTTTTGCAAGGATAAGGTTTATTCAATGTCTTCATCAATAACTTGGAGGAAATACCAAGCTTTTTTTGTGTAGTCAGCTGACATACACATGGTAATGAACTCCAGAATGGCCTTGCAAAATTGATTAAGCAGCTGCACAGAGCGTAGATGTAGATAAATGCAAGGTAATGCCCCCAAGGATAGATATGTAATACCAAACTTGGAAGTGGAAGTCACAACGGAGGAAAGATGTTTTTGAGCTACCACTTAAAATCCTTAGCAATCTTTGATCAATTTACAATGAGTCAAAAAAGCCAAAAAGATGTTGTTGAATAATGAGATGAAGACTGGGGAAATAATTTTGCCGTTCTACAAAATCATGTACACCCATGTCTTGATTACTTTATGCAGCTCTGGTCTGCAAGACGGTGGGAAAGTGAAATCAAAGGTGCCGAGTTCAAAATCCTTTAGAGATCAAGCAGCTGCCTTTGCCAGAGGGACGGCAGCCTGCAGAGCAGAGGCTGGGGTATGATCAAAGTTTACACAACTGTGAAGAGAATAGACAAACAAACTGTGGAATTGTTCACCAACTCCCACAAAAAAAGGAGAAGTAAAAGTAGGAAACTAGTCAAAGGAGTTGGACACCAAAAGGAAAAATAGGTAGAGATTTATATACCAATGTAGCAATTCTGAACACTGAGGGAGGAATGAAATCTTAACAGGACCCACATGGGAAGTGTCTGCATTAAGGTGCCTGGTTCTCCACTCTGTGATTTCTCAGCCCAGTTGGAGAGGCCATAATGTTCTGCAGGAGTCTTGTTTGGGGAATGCGATCGTAGCACTATTGGGGCATTCACACTTTGAGGCTGTGTAGATGGCTCATAAGATTTCCATGCTGTATCTCTATTACATTATGGTTTTCCAGGAGAAAATAGAGATGTCTAGATCACTGTCATCCCAAACATTTAACACAGTTGCCTAGTAGGTAAGCCCTCCTACCTTTAGTGATATGTACTATGTAGTGCTGTTATGGAGGACTTCTATGTTAATGACCGCATTTCATCTTGTTCAATATTCTTTGGAAAACCTCTATAAAATCTTGTAAGTGATAGTTTAGCGTAATCACAGTAAGTTCCTCACTGTGATGTTACTTTAATGCTTCTGTTCAAGAAGAGAACTCGGAAAAGGAAGGAAAAAAATCCCTTGCCTGAAAGTTATTTGGACAGATTTTTGAGTGATTTATTGCAACACTACATAAAAGCCAAAGAATCATGTCTGCAGGAAATTAGCTATGCATTCCAAGAGGCATTTTAAGTGGAAATTCGGAACTAACTCTTCTCTAATCTATTCTATGAAAATAGAAGACTAGAGATACTTCCTGTCTTTCATCCAGTCCACTTAAATAGAAAAAAATCTTGACAAAGAACATCTTATTTAATCTCATATGCAGTAAAAGTTCTTTCAGTGTCTGTAAAGTCTAATTAGCAGTCTGTATCTCTGAGTTTTTAGGGTAGAATTATAAATGCACTTCTTAAATAGGTCCATCAGAGATCTTTTTCTGTTTTTGAGGACACCTGAGCAGATTCTAACAGCTCCTGTAATGCTCAACTGATGTTGCCATTCATTGTAATAAAATACGTAAGCAGGCATCTTGTTTCTGTGTCTATAATGGAAGAGGTGATAAATGAAGTAAGAATAGCTTATGTTTGATTTTATGTCAGTATCCAGAGTATTGGAAAAGGAAAAAAAAAAAATTTATTTTTTCCTCCAAAAAAAAAAAAATTCTAAGCAGGAATGAAAAGCTTTTTTTAAAAAATGAATTCCAGTCAACATGGAAAACTCACACCTGAGTACTGACAATACCACATCTTTGTCTTAGCCAGGTCCTGACCTGAGCTCCAACGGCCTGCAATGCCTCAGCCTTCTCTGCCCCCAGTCCAGAGCAATGATGGGGCTCTCTGCGCATCCCTCACTGTCGTGAGGCAGATCTCACACACCTACGGCCTCCCTGATGGAGGACACTCCTTTCCCTGCCCGCCAAAGTGCTGCAGAGGACTAGCTCTCCCCTATGTCTGCGATCACTCTGGGTCAGGGAAGGGAAGTATGTCAGGGGAGGAAATTGTTGGAAGGGAGGCAAATTTGCGTGCAGCCCTGCAGCTTGCAAAAGAAACATGCAGCAGGACTGAACAAATCTACAAACGTGATGAGCTGGAAAGATCATTGTCTCCCTCTGCAATATTCTGAAATGTTGTTCCTTCTTTCCAGACCATTTGCTAAAAGATTTGATGCTATCATAACACGATAATTCTGAGATGATTTTTATAGATCCTGGAATTGGAAAAGTCTCATACAGCAATGCACATTAATTGTGATTACAGACTTAACTTGGCTGACTGACTACAAAACGAAGTGATGACTCCAGATTTTTATTATTGTAAGGATCAGCTGTGGCTTTTACCTTGGGGATAGAGAGGCCCATTTCCCTCCAGAAATTTATAATTTGGTAAAAGCTTCTGGACCTTGTCTCCCGTTTAGCGCAGATGGCATGTATGCTCACATCAAGTCTGGCACCACAACCAATACGGGAAGCATATTGCACCTGCACGTCAACCCTACTTGACCAGCTCCCTGGCTTGCCCTGAAATCACAGAGACAGGCATGCGGAAATCCAGGCTGAGCACAGAAAGCCTTTTTTTTTCAGTTTTCTGACATATAAGAACTAAATATGCTTGTCTTGTACTATCTTGGTAATGCCTGGCTAATTGCTAGTTGGTTTGCATGACATTGCTCTCTTAAATTCTTATGAAATCCATGCACAATTCTATTACAATTGTTTTAGAGATCCCTGCCAGTTAAAATGCATTTAGAGGTAATGCAAGTAAAGGTTGTGTCCAGTACAACATAAACAGATTAACTAATGAATTATGTGTTACATTTACTGTAATTTAGCTTTTCTCTAGTGCATGACAATAAACTATTTTCCTTGCTTTAACACTTCTCTGTTACCAGTCTCCATTAGTGTACATGGCACTAGCATAGCTGAGATAAACAGCAGTCACACAGTTGCAGAAAAAAGTTCAGACCATTCTTCAGAAACCGGATTCCTGTAGCAGTGTGTTGGAAGCAAAAGCAGTCTTTAACAAAGAAAATGGAAATGAGTTGCCGTGGCTGTATAAATGTACTTTAGTATTCTCCATGAGTTACTGAAGGTGATTTAGGATAATTTCAGGGAACTTTTATCTTCTTTTGAGGGTTAATGCGTGTCTTCTTAAGACAGACTGTTAGTCTCTTGTGGTCGTAGTCACGGGTATTGAGAGGACCACATACGGATGAATCATAAAATGTTAGGGGTTGGAAGGGACCTCTAGAGCTCATCTAGTCCACCCTCCCTGCCAGAGCAGCATCACCTAGGGCAGCCACACAGGAACGTGTCCAATTGGATTTTGAATGTGTCCAGTTGGATTTTGAATGTCTCCAGAGAAGGAGACTCCACACACTCTCTGGGTATCCCGGACCAGGGCTCTGTCACCCTCACAGTAAAGAAGTTTCTCCTCATGTTGAGGTGGAACTTCCCATGTTCTAACTTAAACCCATTATTTCTTGTTCTATTGCTGGGCACCACTGAGAAGAGATTGTCCCCTTCCTCTTGGCCCCCACCGCTCAGACATTTCAATATGTTAATAAGGTCCCTTCTCAGCCTTCTTTTTTCAAGGCTGAACAGTCCCAGTTCTCTCAGTCTCTCTTCCCAGGAGAGATGTTCAAGTCCCTTGATCATCCTCGCAGCTCTCCGTTGGACTTTCTCCAGTAGGTCCCTGTTTCCACCGGTAGGTCCCTTTTTCTCTTGAATTGGGGAGCCCAAAACTGGACACACTATTCCAAGTGTGGTCTCACCAGGGCAGAGTAGAGGGGCAGAAGAACCTCCCTGGACCTGCTGGACATGATTTTCTTAATGCACCCCAAAGCAACCTTGGCATGACTTACTTGCCAGGGCCCATATGTGGAAGGTTAAAATCAGGAGGTTTATGTTTGCTACTGAACAAACCTACAAGTTACTTACCACTATTCCTGCTAGCAAGGAGATTGCACAGAGATATCTTGAGGCAATCCGCATGAGCTGGCTGGATCCACATAAAAAGATAGTCTGGCACTTCCTCTGCGAGAGCTGACTGTTACACACTCACGCCACACATGCGGTGGTGGTATGTTACGAAGCACTAGCAGAGATGGGAAAAGATTGGATCAGGTTTATGATATCATACACGATTAAACCGAGCTGGCTATTATCCAGTTTTGTGTGCGACAATCAGTAACAGGCTAGAATGGCTGAGGAACAGATGGCTGGTATGTGTGTTAGAAAGGTTTGTGTTTAGGCACCCCTTGATAAGCCAGCTAATCTACCTCACAGATGTCCTTGCTGTTGCAGCTGTTTTCTTTACATGTCCTTGAAAATACAAAGTCTGATCCAGGGCTACTCTTAGATACACCTGGTATGACTTGTATTTCATGTTGCTTTCACAGAGTGATAAAACCAATGTTCAATATAAGCATCGTAAAGATATGATATGATGGTTGTATTTGGCTAAAACCTGCCAGTGGTCCTAGCATAAGACCAGATCGTTTAGCACAGCAATCAGAATTACATCTATGATGTTCTAACAGAGCACTTATGGATTTTTTTTCTACATAATTTTAAAGTAAGTGATATATTTACTCGACAGTGTGAGACTATCATATTCGTTGGTTAGGGCAACTGCTATCAAATTCAACATCCCACCAGGATCTCATGGTTTCTGGGAGAAACAGAAGTTAAAGTAAGATTGGAAGAAATGAAGCAGCAACCCCATGCAACGCTACAGGCTTGGGGAAGGGTGACTGGAAGGATGTATGGCGGAAAAGGACCTGGGCATTCTAATTGACAGGCGGCTGAACATGAGCCAGCAGTGTGCCCAGGTGGCCAAGAAGGCCAATGGCATCCTGGCTTGTATTAGAAATTTTGTGAGCAGCAGAAGACGGGAGGTGATTGTCCCTCGGTACTCAGCCGTGGTGAGGCCGCACCTTGAGTGTTGTGTTCAGTTTTGGGCACCTCAGTATAAGAGAGATATCGAGGTGTTGGAGCGAGTGCAGAGGAGGGCAACAAAGCTGGTGAAGGGCCTGGAGAACAGACCTTAAGAGGAGTGATTGAGGGAGCTGAGTCAATTCAGTTTGGCAAAGAGGAGGCTGAGGGGGGATCTCATCATGCTCTACAATTACTTGAAAGGCCATTGTAGAGAGGTTGGTGCTGGTCTCTTTTCACATGTAATTAGGGAGAGAACCAGGGGGAATGGTTTCCAGTTGCAACAGGGTAGGTTTAGGCTGGACATTAGGAAGAAATTCTTCACAGAAAGAGTGGTCAGACACTGGAACAGACTGCCTAGGGAGGGGGTTGAGTCGCCATCCCTGGATGTGTTTAAGTGTCGCTTAGATGTGGTGTTGGGTGATATGGTTTAGGGGTGAACTTGTAGTGTAGGGTTAATGGCTGGACTTGACGATCCCAAGGGTCTTTTCCAACCTGAATTGTTCTAGGATTCTATGAAAAGTAGGAAACAGTAAGACAGACAATCAGGTAGTTGTACCTGGCATGTTAAAAAGGGATGCTCTTCCTGAGGTGGCTATAAAGTGTTTGAGTGTTTCTAGATAAAAGACCTTGTCCAAACAAAGGAAAAATACCTATAGTGAAGGAAGCCTGTAGGTTTGGCCAGATGTATTGCTGCCGGAAGGGCGGTGCTTGCATTGTCAAAGACTGTCTGTCTTAAGGAAGGATGGCCCTGTATACAGTGGTATTTTAGGAGGTTTTATTGCAATGTGTAGCTGTCGAAGTGTTAAGGTATTTTTAAGAAAGGCCACGCTTGATTGTAGCTATATGCAAATACTGACTGCTCCGTATCCATTCAGATACTAAAAGGCTGTGGAAATGGCACTGGCACTAGTGAATAAAATTAGCAGAGATTCTCCTGTAAATTAAGTTTAAACACAGCTCTGAAACCTGTGAGATTGTATGGAACCTGGATTTACTAGACTCTGCTTGGATAGTGGAAACATTAACCATAATCATAGAGTTTTGACTGCCTGTTAAGCATTGCACTCCTTTTTTCTAGCTTATGGAAAGCAGGCCCGTGATACATGCCCAATGTAGTACTTAAATTTAGGCATATGCTAAAAATATCTATCTTATTTTCCTTCTGGAAAATCTCAAAAAAAACAAAATTTAAGAAGGTTGCAAGGTAAGGCTTAAGCTTAAGCTTTATCTCCACTGAAAACTTTAAGTATTGATCCAGGATTTTCCAATAAAGGGAGAAAGTATTATAAATAGTGAATAGTAGGAACAGAATACATTCCAGCTAGCAAATTTTACAGAAAATGTAGCCACTTCTCAGGGCTATGCTGAGCATGATCCTCCCTTGGTGACTGAAAGAAAAACTAGTATGGGGATTGGAACACACTCAGAAAAGTGATTTGGACAGGAATTGAATTATGATAAGGTGAAACACTTCCAGAAAAAGCTGTAGTATGAGTGCTTTATTCTTCATCATTGAGAGTATATTGTTTATCTTTCTTTCTGTTTGAAGAGATGATTTAAGTGTGTCCCTTTTTGACTTAGTGAAACAAAAAATGAAGCTATACTGGATTTATCTTTCACCAGAACTAACGATGACTGTTTTTTTGGTAGCTGAAAGAGAGATCTAAGGCTATGCTTCCACAAATAAAAACCCAAGTATAATGCTGATTCAGACAATCTGTGTGGAAAGATGTTGCTTAATATTGTTTTACTCAACTGTATACACAGAAAAGAAGCTTCTCAGTAGGAGAACAGAGAAGTAGAGAAAGAAGGGAGCTTCAGAAAAGCTTGCAAAAGCCTGTCTAGAGACAGTGGGCTTTGGGGTGGAGGTGTTGGCTGAAGGCTAAGAAAGTGGTTTTTTCATTGTATGTCCAAGGGAGAAGGATTTTGTACATTTTTGCCCTATGCCTCAGACTCAGAACTTGGTAGGAGGCAGAGACTATTTCTACTCTTCCAACCACATTAAAGGTGCAACATTTCTACTATATTTGTGCTTTCCACTGCTAGAATTAAGCAGTATTCTTCCTATTCTAAGTAGAGCTCCTTCAAAGATGCCCAAGCTCATCATCAATTTTTCTCCTAATTGAAATATCCCAGCAAAAAAACCCTCTTGGTTAGCCACTCTGGCTAGAAGCACTACTGCTCTAGCTTTATAATAACATTTTTCATAATATTTTTCACCATGTGCCTTGCAAACTGCATGCATCCTTG
Source organism: Apaloderma vittatum (assembly GCF_000703405.1). Taxonomy (NCBI): domain Eukaryota; kingdom Metazoa; phylum Chordata; class Aves; order Trogoniformes; family Trogonidae; genus Apaloderma; species Apaloderma vittatum. Next base: position 29,897 of record NW_009698536.1, on the reverse strand, counting down.
AAATGCGAAGTAAACCAGTACAGTTGAAGAAAGTAAATCACATTAACTTTTTATTATGAAAATTTTGTGCCTACAAATAAATGAAATTCTAGTTTTCTGAGTCAAACAAGAAGAGAGACTTTGTATAAAGTAGCTGTTCAGCTGCTGGTCAAGATGAAACCCTCACCCTTAGCTTAGAAAGAGACAGTCCGGGTAATGGAGCCTGGACAAGAGATATGTCCCTTCCTTTCATGTGTTTAAATTCTGTGTGTCACTAAATTTCTGGACAGCTCAGTATATCTTTCCTAGTCTCTCTCCTTGTTACCATTATGACCCTAGTGAAGAGAATTCTCCAAAGGCTGCCAGGAACCACAAGCATCTTCTAAAGACTTAGCTGCCAATAGTTTCCACATTGCAGAGCTGTAAATAAGACAAACGAACAAATTTCACCTCTTGTGCTGTGGAAAAAATACATGGAATTCCTAAAGTCAGGAGTTATTAGAGTGTCAGCTTAAAATCTCTTCTGAAAAAGGACGATATCCACAAGTCGAGCTGGATAGATACAAAAGGATGCCTGAGGAGGGGTGATACTGAACCTTAACACTGCTTTTTGCAGAGTGGTTTTTATTCTTTTCCATTTCTACCAGAGACTGACAGTGCAGTTATAGTCTAAGCCTAGTAAATTTTTCATCAAAAGGAGAAGAAAGCTCTAGTGTGAGGATGAAAGAAATCTTAAATCTTTAAGGTTTTGGATCCAGGATCCACACAAAACCCTGTGGCAGAGCAAGAGGATGAATCCAGGTTTCCTAACTCCTCTCTAAGGCCTCCAGCACCAAACCATCCATCTGCTTTCACATTTCTCTTGAAGCTATAGCCCTGCCAGATGCTGCTTAATGTATGGGAATCACAGGCCGAGGTGGTATGGATATTCTCAACCAGCCTATGTAAGCAGCCTGCAGACCGGGGTGGAGTGGGCTTAGCTTAAAATCTCCGGAATTTTGGGGATAGACCAGAAAGTGCAGAATTAGCACAGTGTTACTGGGTCTCACTAGCACACCATCCTGTTAACCTGCCAGGCATAAAATCCACTTTCTTGTTGGGAGTTCATAATTCCACAAAATCCCCAACAATTTTTGGGTTTAACATCTGAAGAGGCCTTGATGTTTAGAGCATAGGTTTGTTCATAATCTACTGAGAAATTTGCCCCCCTGAGATACGTTACTGGCAGGTATGACCTTTTCAGGAAGCTGGTAGTCTGGCTTTATGTTTTGTTTACTTCTTCTTGAAAGCTAAAAAGTAAGTAACACAGAAAGCAGCCTGCCTTGTCTGTTATTTTGATTCTTTAGCATCGACAGTTGATTTATGGCAACTCTCACAGCATTTGTCTTACCAGCACATATTTCAGAAACTTGGGGTGTTTGATGATTGGTTTTGGATTGGTTGTTTGGGTTTTTTTTTTGCAGTACCTGAAATATGATGGGAAAACTCTCACTTTTACATAGTAATTTTTGTTCAGATTAGGAGTATTGAAGTCAGCCTCCAGACTGTCCCCTTTTACTGTACTTTGACGAGCAATATTCTTACAGCTTCTAAAACCAGATTCCTTTTGGATGAGAATAAGCAATGATATGCCCCAGGAGTGGAGCTGATGTGATCCAGCCATCAGTGGACATTCAGTCTGCTGAAACAGACTAGAGATAGCCTAAAACAAAATTGTTCCAAAACATGCAACGTGGGCATCAGGTCCTTGGTACCAGATACAGTGACCAATTACTCAGCAGACACACTCCTATCAATCTGTGCTATTTCCTAATGTTGGCATAGTCAATACATAAGTTACAAGACTCAAATGTTACCTGAAATGATGCAGAAAAAACCCATAAATTCATAATTTTTATGTAAAAATTGACTACCATTTTAGTTGGCTAGCAGAGTACCTATAGGATGCAAAAGTCTGAGTCTTGCTGAAGCATTTCACATATAAGAAGCACAGAACCGGGTCACCATAAATAACGGGTACCAGTATGTGATAAAAATTGTTGTATGACAGATAGGCTATAGCACATAGAAGGGACTGTGTCTATAGTTAAGAAAAAATTGTACCTCAGATATTTCCATTGTCACACACTTTAGAAAAACCATTGCACCTTCAAATAAGATTGGAAACACACAGTAGACAAATCTGAACTAAAAATTACACCTCTCCCTTTCCCAGTGACCATCATAATGTGTCTGGATTAATTTATCCCGAACTATGATGACTAGACACACTTTTCTTTCTTTAAGATAAAACTGCATGTCTTTTAAAGGATTTGACATTCTTTAAACAATATGCTTAATGTTTTAATGTATACAGTTTGATACAGATGACAGAAATATGGAGATACATTGTTGGGAGCAATTACTGAATACAAGTTGAGAACCTGTACTACCAGAGATCTTAGATGACCCAGATGGTTCCCTGGGATCTGAGTACCTATGAAAATGCTTTATAGTTTCCACCAAGTGTGGAGGGCTCAAAACTTCATGCTATCTCAACACTTGGAATTTGCAAGGTTAAAATCTGTGAAGAGAAAGTCGTAGCTACAAAACATACCGACTTGCTTATCCTATCTTTAAAAAATGGCAAAGACATAACTGACATAAACACTACATGTAATATATTTTGCCTTTCTTCCCAGTGGTCTTTTTAAACATCTAAGTAAGTTGTGCTTTGTGCAGACTTTTCTATAGAGTGGTAGCAATTTCAGGATTTCCGTACGTAATCAGGACCCTATGATTAAGCAATTCCTGCATCAGTACCATCAACCTAAAAATCATAGCAGAAGAAAGAAACCAATGGGATTAAGTCGTGTGTACAGTATTACATAGAAGATCTATTGTGGAACCAGTGAAACTCCTGATAGTATTCGGACAAATTGCAAATTTTTTTTATGCATGAAGCGCTTTTGGGACTATCAGAGACATCTCTTTTGACAGTAATATGTTTTAGAGAAACCCAGAGGGTATAAAATAGTATCTCTCTTAATTTCAGCTCAAGGGTAGAACTTCTACAATTCCCACCTTGCCCTTGGAAAAAAGTTTTAAAAATCAATATTGAGTACTACTGCTGATTTAAAATGCCTGTGACTGAAGTTCTGACACTCTTTGAGGATTGTTGCTTTTTCCCAGATCACAAACTTTTGCTCTGAACCACATGAAAGCTAAGAGAATCCAAGTGAAAGCATTTGCACTAATAAATTTGGTTTGACTTGGAAAACTGTTTAATAAGCTCTATGCAATTGTCTGCATAGCAGTAGCTGGAAGGAAAATAATAAAGCCTGTTTCTGCAGATGCAATAGTGGTAGTCAGATGAACATAGTTTCTGTTCAACACTTGTCTCTCAGGCACCTCAGTCCTATGTCCTATCAACATCTGCCTTAGTCTGATGCTCCTTAGATGTTGAGCTGTATTAAATTTTCTTTAAATCTGCCTTTATACTTTTAGGTTTTCTTGTAGCACGGCAGGATTGCACTATTTATATGCAAAGGTCGATATCGTGCTTCTGAAGACATAAGATTGTATTATTTGACTTGTAGTGACTGTGTCTGACGTTCTTTGAGGACAATCTATTAATTTGGTCATTACTCTTGTCCTTCCAAGCTCCCATTCAATCTGTTACTCATCCAGGTTTTGTACCCTGTTATGTGCCACCTAAAATAAGCTTGTTTCCTCAGAGAACTCATGGTGTTTGTACACATATGCCGCGGTTGTTTGCACGGTTTTGTCTTGGGTGCTCCAATGTAGCAGTGACTGCTCAGTCAAAACATCAATGATCTTCTCATCTGCCTAACTGTATTTTTGTCAGTCATTCCCAATTTATTTGTACATTGATCCTTGACTAGAAATTCAGAAGACAAATATGTCCTTTCTCCTGAGAGCTGATAATGGAATCAGATCATGGGGCAGCAGTCTACAGTCAGTCACCTCCTTAGAGGAGAATCTCTATGCAAACACCCAGGCAGCCACAGGATTCGGGGCCCAGGTAATAACTAACCATTTAAAACACCAAGAGGCAGGGTTTGGCTGATGCTACAGCCTCGAGGCCCTCTTGTAGTCAGTGAGGAATTCACATCTCCACATGTTTCTCCACGACAATTCTCTTTTTGCTTCCCTGTATTTATGAAAATAGAACTTCAAGCTGCATTTCCATGGGTAGTATCTTCTCAGTTGTTTGACACACATGGGTCGTGACACTTAGGTTTATGTGTAACCCGAGCCTAACCAGCAATACGTGCAAAGCAAGGGATAAGCTGCTAGAGCAGTGAGAACTATTATTAGCAAGCAATTGACTCAGCAAACATATCTCTGTTTTCCCTTTGTGAGTTACCTATTGGTCCCCACTGGTTGGTTCCCAAACCCACAGAAGTGTTTCTAATGACCACTGCATACCTCTGGCATGAGCACTTCTGTAAGAACATAATCTTGACAGCTTCCCATCCCATAAATAACTTTACAGATAAAACCAATTTAAAGGTTTGCAGGAAGTGAATGAAGAGTGATTTTTAGTCCAGATGACTCAATTGCTGCTTGTATCCAACCAAATTTCCACAACTCTTTATTTATGATGTTTGCTACCCTGCAGAACACTAAAATGATTATGCGAAGGTCACGTAGAACTTATTTAATTCGACAAGAGCTGGAATGTTATGAAATTGCAAACGTCTATGTCTACACACGGCACTGGAAAGTGCATTGGCTAATATCCTTTTGTCCTGAAGTAATGTAATTAAATGTTCTTATTGTGGCTAAATCTTACAAGACATATTTTTAAAACATATTTCAGGGTGGTGCTTTGACTTTTGAAACCCAAAAGCTTGTGCCAATGACACTGCCTTTATCTTATGAAGTAGCGTTGGACACAGTGGGCATACTTCAATGAAACATTAATGCTTGTCACAGTGGAAATCTTATTTCTCAGCTGAGCTAAATTCCTTACTTAATTCACAGAGCAAAAATAGTAGGTCTGTTTTCATGATATGGTACTAGTTTGAAGCTAAAGCTGTGACATCAGGGAGCCAGAATTTCTGCAATATGATATTGTCTATTTTTTATCTGTCTGTCTCTTCTCCCTGAACTCTCCCTCTTCCCATCTTCCCCCACTGAATATGTCTCTCATATGGGGGAGCAGGGATAAAAAAAAAAAATTGTAACAGATGGAAACAGCTCAACTAACCATAACTTGGACTGATTAGAAAATTAGAGAAAACTGTCCTACTTTAAGGAGACTTCTGTTCTTGGAAAACAGTGGGGAAGCAGGAGATTGTAGTGTGTTTGGTATTCATTGTCTTCTCAACTTATTACTTTAAAACAACTATCCCATTTTTGTTTGTGCCTCAAGTCCAAATGGATAGCAGAGAACAGCGAATTAAACATCCAACATACAATTAAATATACAAGCCAAGTCAGCCACTAATAGTTCACTCTCAAGCATCTGGATCCTGAATATACAGTTATACAAGTTGAATTAATATGGTTGTTTACTCACATTCTTCTGGAGCATTTTCAGCCATCAGCCCTTTGCAATATTACACCCAGCCAGGCTGGAGACTGGTGACCGGTTATTCTTATGCAGATCCCTAAGCAAATTCCTGATTAAAAGAAAAATTAAACCACAATATCATTTCTCTTTACCTGCATCTGAGATGTAAGAAACGTGACTTAAAACCCGTTTAGCCTTGAGTTATCTGTGTCTTTGTTAGAAACTCTAAATATAGCAGAAAGGTGGCTAGCACAGTAATGATTTGAAGGTATACTGATATTCCTTCAATTTTTAACTTGATGGACTTCTCTGAATATAGCCTGTGTTCAAAATGTTAATTTTACATGAAAGCAAAAACAAAGCTCATTTTCCATAGGTAGAACTTAAATTCATTTCCTGAATCTTTCAAAAGTACCACCCTTACGGGGTAAATTCTGCCAAGGCAACTTTGTCCAGCCTGAGGACAATGGTTGCAAAGCCTCTATGTGAAAACTTATCCACTAATCCAGTCTCTACCTATTTTACTGTGCACTTTTGGTCCACATTTGAGAGCTTTCTGCGAGGCTATGTGCAAGCTGTTGTTTCACTGGTCTCCTCCGCTGTCAGTAAAATGTCAGTTCAGGTGTTAGGAAGCCCTTACGCTAAAATCCTTCACGTTTCTCTGGAAGATCCTGTCCTTTGAAAGGACTGTTGCAATTATTCAAAAGCCAGAAAAAGCCAGGATCACGTGATTTACTTCCCAGTGGAATTTAAATCTGAGATCCATAGGGATCATCTGAAGACCATCTATTTAAAATATTCAAATGCCATGCAATGTCAGTGTCACAGTATACACTTTGATCTATAAAAGGAGATGTTTCAATCAGCACTGAAAAACAGGTGTCGTTAATGGCTTTAAAGATAGAATAGACTATTCCAACTATTATATAGTGTAATCTTATCAGAAGTGGTAAGCAGCGACTATAAGATGTGAAGTATGGTATGATGTGAAGTTAAAACATTTGTCTCAATAACAGCATCTGAAATGAATTTTGGAGATTCTGAAAAGAATATTTATGAAATCACCCTTGTGAAAACTTACTCATATTTTTATTTTCATGAAGTTTCAATTTTTGAACCAAAATTATGGAAACTTCAAAGTTTCCCGTGAGATTAAAATTCCAAATATTGACCATGTGTGCTTGGGAATCATGATAATAAGACAGCTAAATGTCTGCTCCCACTTCAGCACTGTAGGTAAGACAACAAATACGGACACACAGGCAAAGGAATACCAAGTTCCTCTGATGTTAGGGAGATTAGGACTGAAGTGCTATAACCTTTTTTATGTTATGAGACAGAGTTCAGAGAAGTGATTCTTGTAAGGACCGTAGTCATAGCAACCTATCAGTTTAGTTCAGAGTAAAGGTCAGCAGTTCACTTAGTACCACGTATCTGTGAAAATCAGGTTTTACAGCATGGAGATCTCCAATACAGTTGACAAAACCTTATTAAAGTCACATGGTTGCAAGGGGAAACTCGAACAGTTCTGAGATAAGACGGAGAATTTTTTTAGCTAAGAGTAGTTATTTCCCCGGCCCAATTTTGATTTTGTTGCAGTCCCAGTAATCTTTAAAAAAAAGATTTGGAAATCTTGAAAGAGATTCTGCACCCTCTGAGTGCATTGCAGCACTGAGAGAAAGCTGAGAGCCTTTGCTATCCTGCTAATCCCCAAACTGATGAGGGATTTCAGATCACGCAGGGGATACTGGTCACAGAAAGAATTTGTTTTCACTGGGGACTGGTTTGCACTACAGTCAGTGACAGCAGAAATATCATGCTCTTGCCCTGCTTTGCTCTTCAATTTTTTGTCCCTGAAGGAGGAAATTGTTTTGTTTCTTTTTTTATCCTTATCAGATTTATTCACTGCCTTCCCATGAGATTTATGATGGGATTCAAATTTTAGGGTTTTTTTTCTTGAAAGCTCACCCTTTCCCCCTCCTTCCCTTACACATTTTTGACATCCCAAGCACTTCCCCCATTTTTTTCTTTCTCTCGTTTCAGCTCTTTTTTTCTCTCCATGTTTTCCTTTGTACTGGAATAAAAAATCCCCTCATGAAACACAAACCTTCTTCCTGTTTGCAGCTACCTTCTTCAAAGTGAAGATTATGGTTATTCCTCTTTTAATGGATTATCACAGCTCTGCACAGTGTAATGCATTTGTTACCTACGCCACACAGGAGAAGATTTTTTTATTTTTTTTTATGATACAAAGCATCATCCTAATGACATTTCTTCCCAGGGGGAGAGAGAGACAGAGGGAGAATTTCTGTTTTCCTGCTTCCAGCTTTATCTACTTTAGGATCAACCATTCAATCCAAGCTTAATGAAGTAATTAGGTCAGTGTGAGGCAGTTTCCCAAGGGCAGAGCCTTTTGGAATTTTTTGTTCTTTCTTAAATGCAGAGATGTCATCCAATATAGCACGTTTCCTACAAACAATGTTGTGTAATGCATTTAATCTGTATATATGACACAGCACCCCAGCAAGTCATGATTATTCAAACTAAACCAGGAGACATTTCAATATTTCTCCCATTTTCCTTTTCCCTCTTATTTTTCAGGACCCAAAGAGCTGCTTTTTCTTGTAAATATTCTTGTTCTGTACTGCTATCAGCAATACATGGATTTTTTCTCAACAATGAGGAGATTGTGTGTTGCCTCAGTGAAATACTTTTCCACTGTCTAAATGAGTACATTGTGGCAGCAAGCCACCATAGTATGTGTACAACAATGTGTAAAAAGTTGCATCTGTACAGTGCACATGTAACTCACAGTGCCATAAACACATTTTCCATTTAATAAGTGATACAAGTGTGCTGCAACATTCTATACATTGCATTTCTGACATAACCCTGTTATTGTCGAGTTCATTAAAAGTCAGCTACTGCTTCTGAACAAACTAGAAGTGCTAGAGTGAAAAAAAGATACTGCTCTTTCAGTTTAGCTATAAAGATTAATTGCTGGAAAGCCATAAAATACTTCTATGCTAATCAGTTTAAGTAGCAATAATCTCTTTCTGGAACTAGAAATTCATTAATTAATCATCCCAACTGTAAATGCAGTCTAGGCAGAAAAATCAATAAAACCCCCAACAATTCTCTTAAGGTCAGATGTTATCAACCAAAACTCTGCTATTTTGCTTATGCAAGGCTTCACATCTAGTTAGAGATAAGGCAACCACTGCTGAAAAATATCTGGGTATATGTGATGAGGGATTTTCATTAAGACCTGAAAAAAAAGTCTTCAATTTTACTGAACTTGCTTTTGTCCTAAGCCACCATTACTGCCTCATTTTAAACTGCCCACCCATAAGCAGAGAAATAAGTAGGACTTTCATTTAGCGTAAAGCAAAAGGGCAGTGTTGATCATTCTTGAAATCATAGTCTTAACAAGTATAATTCTACAGGACCTGGGGCATTTTCCTGTGTATGGATATAATTTCTAGATGGTGAAAGTTTTACATATGTTCTGGAAATTCATGAATGATTGAGCAATAAATAATTAACAGTTTCTCATAAGAAAATATGGGTTGGGGGCACTCAGAGTGAAAATAGCTAAAGGCATTTCTTTTCCCACACATGATTACAGTGTGGTGCTTGGTAACACAAGGTGCACTTGATACTGAATCCTAAACTGCTACCAGATTTACCTATAACAAAAATATTTATCCTATAGAAGAAATTTGAAAAAAAAATCCATCAAGGGCTACTAAGCACTACTAAGTGCCTCAGACTGTTGCAGATATATTCTTACAGTTTTCATCCTAAATACCAGCTTCATTTGTTTGACAGAGGCAGGATCTTTGGCCTTTAGTTTGTCTTTAACATGAGTATTTCTTATCTCCTGCCTTAGCTTTTGCATTGTATGACTCACTTGTCCATATTTCTGTCAGCAGATGGCATTAGTCAATATGAGCCATGAACGTAAACAGAACAAAAGGGAGTTGATTGTTTCAGAAAAGGAAGTCTTCATCAGAGTGCGATAACAAAGTGGTCTGATCTATTTTCAGTTTGGAAATTCCACTCTGAAAGTTATGCAAAAGACAATAAAATGGTTCTCAAATATATCTCTTAAAGCGCTGCATAATGTGAAGCAAGAAAGTAATTTTATAGAAAAAAAATATGAAGGTGCGATTCTTAACTCAGATCTTCCTTTAGAGCATAAATGTAAAAAAACCTGTTCAAATTCCGTCTCTCAGGGCTGTAATAAAAGATTTTACTACTGAAATGAATATGCATTACCAAGTAAAAGAGCCTATTCTATTAAAAAAGGTGATAGTAAAGAATCTAGCTCACGAGACTAACAAGTTTTGCAGGCCTCATTCATCTTATGAATGTCTTGTTATATGAATACACCTGATGAAATATATGTGACTACTCCTCCTGATAAAGATGTGGGTAGAATTCATTCCTTGCTCAAAAATTCAAAAATAATTCTGATTGTTTGTAGTGAATGACCATGTGAGGTGGGAGAGAGAATCTTTTGGAGGCTTTTGTTCTTTTCAGTGATAGTAATAGAGACTTTTTGAATATAACTCCCCCAAATTAGACACAAGTGAAGATCAGGAACAGGATGACATCTGAACTGCATGGAAGATTGCATTCAAATCAGGATAAAACCAGTGTGGCTTGTCTCTGCCTACACTGGATAAGACAACCTGTCCTCTTTGAAAGATGGACGCAGATAACGTATAACTAACAAAATCATGTAGGTTACTCCCAAGCGAGGTCATTCCTCCATTTGGGAATCATTCCTCAACATTCTGAACTCTTCCGGAAGGTCAGGAATATTGTAAGCAAATGGGCAAGTCATCTGCAAATTTACAGGCTTTCACAAACTGCTTTGTGTTGATCACCATTGTCTCATAACCAACCTAAATTGGCTTTCAGTCTGTGTTTCACCCTATTTAAGTTACATATTTGGAAATATTTACAAATACAGGGAATGTGGCTGACATCACTGACACTGGTTAAATCATTTCAGACATCTAACGTAGGTACCTCTCCCTTCCTCCCACTCTTCTTCTGCCCACCTTCTGAAGGCTTCCACCCTTCTCCCTTTGACCATGGGGAAAACAGAAGTGTCTCAGTTCACTGAAATACATCTAAGCCTCACACCAACACCTAAAATGAGACAAAGCAGATGGCAAAAATTGTGTAGCTACATGGTTTGGAAGCAATGCAGCTCAATCTGTTTGGAAACACATACTATTACTAAGAATTTAAAAATGTATCTTATGGTCCACTGAAAGAGAAATCTTTTATTGGGGGAATGTTTCCAAGCAGTATTTATTTCTTATAAAAAGACTTCGCTGAAAATAGAATGGAAATTTTTTAAGGAATTTACTTTATATATGCTGTTTATCTTTCCAAATGTTTTCAGTGAATGAGGTTGTTCAACAACAAGGATAATTAAAAAAAAATGGGAAAAAGCTCTACATGACAAATCATTAGTGTACAGTCATGTTTAAAAGCAGAAAAGCTCCGACAAGTTATCTTTTGCTTTAAGCTGGAATATATCAGCCAAAGATACTATGCCATTCAGAATGCAATTTACCTAGCTGTTAAAATTCTGTCTGCAAGACGGAATGTATTTAAGAATGCAGCTGGGCAGGATGTTTTCAGAGGTCATTGATTCACCTCTAAAAATGAGTAAGTCATATTCTTATTTCAGAATTTCTTTCTGAAAATTTTTATTCATTCACTTTGTGTCTGCCAACAATATATAACTTTTCTTATACTAGTTTAACAAAAAGAATTGTTGATGTATTTTTATTTTCACTTGAAAAATAAGACTGTTCATTTAGAAGATCATTTTATGAATATTTTCCTAAAAGTGGAAGTGCATTGAAACTTTTCTCACTCCTACTTCTCCACAGAAGGGAAGGAATACAGAAAGGGAAATAATAGAGAAATCTCCCTCATCAACAAATACTCCCCAAAATTAATTCCATTCAAACATCTGCAGCATTTCTGTGTATTCTTAATTTGGCAGATCTTGTAGGGGTGATTTTCATAATGTGCTTAGCACCACCCTCAGGAAATCTTTAAGATGTGTCCCATAAAAATGGAGAAATGTCATATCAGTACTTTTAAAAATACTTGCTTTTTTCTTTCTCCCAGGGAAAGCTAATTATATGCAACATGTGAACAAACATGAGAACTCATGCATATTCCAAGTTAAAAGAAATCTATAGCCTGAAAAAAAAAAATACTTCCACAATAAGTAAGATGAGCAGCAGGTGAGAAAAAGATGTATGGGGGAGAATCATGGATTATAGCTACCCATAGCTAATTGCTGTTTGGATGAAACATGTGCATCTGTTTTCAGCAATTAGTGTGGAGATCAATAGAAAACATATATATTTAATCAGACATGTGGTTCATTTTACTGTAATTAGAACCCCATGTCACTTCTGGCACTCCATATGAAGTACGCTCTAAATTGTTTTCTGGGGTGTATTTGCATCATATGGAAGGTGAAGCACAGACACCAGCTGATACTCAGATCTCACTGTCTCGACAGAAACCAATGAAACTTTGCTTTTGAAAGTCATTTAACCCTTTCCCTAGGGCCTGGCCACACGACATGTTTTTTAACAACCACAGCTGTTAATATCACATCTGTTCACTGCTGTTGGACTTACCAGTACTTTGAAGAAATCTGCTTCTCAAATCTCTAAAAATTAAAGGAATTTTCATTTCAACCATTCTGAAGAAAACATACATTTAGAATAAGAAGAAATGGTAGTGACCTTAACCTATTTTACTTGCTGAACTCCTCTAAATCAGTGATTTCAGCATTCAAAAAAGAAAAAAAAAAAGAAAAAGAAAAATAGAAACAGAAAAAAAAATCCCAACTATGTCTGAATAGGCAATCTCACCCCAGCTCCCCAAATCTGTCCATTTACATAATACCTGGTTACCTTAGGTCAATCTCTTATATATTAAACCATAAATGAGGGGAAGCTTCCTCTGCAGTGTCCAAGAGCAGATATAAAAAGCAACAGAATTTGGGAGGGAATTAGTAAAGCTTCTTATTCTCGGTGCCCAAGCTGCCTGTTTGTATATGTATGATATCATAAAATGTGTTTGTAAACATTTCTTATGTTTAACTCCAGTGTGTAACTTAAACTATTTTATATGCTACTTTTAGATATTTCTATATTGTCTACCAGATTTTTTATTCATTTAGCAGATATAACATGAAATAGAAACAGTTTAATGAAAATTACAGCTTTCACATAGCTCTAGCTCAGAATAACTCACATTGTAAACATCTGTCTGGTTCAGGCTAGTGTATCTATTTTAAGCAGAACTCCTAATTAACAGTCAGAGCAAGAGAGCTCTGTTAGAGAGAGCAAGGGAAATAGCAGAAGAAAAGTTACATCAACAGCAGTTGACAATTATTCCTTAGACTTCTGTGTTAAAAATTCTGTGCTCAGTCTAATAAAGGATGTAGACACTAAAAAGTATGACAGTGAAAGTATTCTTTGAAAAGATGAATGAGTACCTCTGACCTGTTAAATGACTCTGTAGCCAGAGCTTACAACAGGAGCTAAGAGCTGAAGTAAATCAGATCTTCTGTCTGGATAAAAGATTTCAAAACCACGTATCAGGGGAGCAATTTTGTTGCCAAATATGGGATATTCTAGGTGAGGGAACATTCCAGTCTTCTTATTTTATGGTCTGATACTGTCAGGTAAAGATTGCTGTGTCATGAGGAGAGAACAACAGCAAAAGCATCTTACCTTTGGAGGAATCCTACCTTTGATGAATCTTACCTTTGGATTCCTTACATATATCCGCATACACATTTTCTAAGGTGAGACATTAATGTGCATACACAGTCTTTGTTTCCAGGGTTATGTTTCAAGAATGGAAATCTTTGAATGAAATACTCTAAACACTGGACTTACAACTGAATATTTCCTGCCAGTGCCATTCCCTAAAATACTTGATCATATGCACTAAGAGTGTTGCTTTTCAGTCTGAATGTAAACTAATTGTGACTTCACTTCAGCTTACTGTACCGGCCTGAAAACTTTTCAAGTTGCTGAGTGGGCTTTTTCTAAGAGATGGAAGATACAGATTGGGAATTCCTTAAGTTGAGGAAAAAGGTTTAACCTTTCTTCCCAGTTCTTAGGGAAGCGTTCTAAACCAACAGCAGACACCATCACCACTACTTTTTGTGGACTCTGGTACTGGCAGAGAAGGAGGTCTGAGAAACTACTCTTCTCAGGAAACTTATATGGAAAAAAATCTCTCTTACAGAATTGATTTTGTGAGAAATTAGGCAAAACACTCTTCAAAATAGAGTAAGGTTGAATTTTGAGTGCTTGAAGAATATTAGACTAAAGGATTTGTGGATTTAGAGACAAGTTTATCAGTTTACAAGTTTATTTAGTTTCTAGGTTACCATCTTGGCTATAGGTCCTGAACCTCTATCCATGCCTCCTTAAAAAATTTAAGTTCTTTTCTTCTTAGACACATCCCTCTCTAACAGTACAAGCTTCCTAAGGTGGTTTTGGGCTCCTTCTTCCCTGTCTTTGTTCACTCTGTATTGGTAGAGGAGTCCCTTGTCTCAATAAACCTTTGGTACTAAGGCAACAGCTGTATAAAGGCACGTTTCCAGCAGACGAGTCAGCTGCATGAATTTGTTTTGTCAGAAGGTTGTTCTTTGTCTTAACTATATAAATGGGCTCACAGAGCAGCCAGGGAACAAACGATAGAAATGCCACAGAGCATCATGCAGTTCCTTTCCCATGCACAGTTTCAAAGATCCACTTTGTCCTGCCTAACATTTTTTTCCTTCCTGGTCCTTTAAAATGAAACTATCCAGATCAAAACTATTATTCTTGGACTGATGCCTATGAATATTGTTGGTAATTGCTCCAATTAATGGTAATTTTCTAAGTACTATTGCCACTGGATAGATTGCCATCGCTATCTCTGTTTTACAAGAAGAAATTTCATTCACTGGTATCTGAATTCTTATTCACCTCGTGCTACAGGCTCAGATATTGCTGCTGGACAGAGGCCTGGGCTTGGAGTGGACTGACCCCCCCCCCCCCCAAAAAAAAAAAAAAATCCCTCTAGAAATCTATTGAAAGTGAATTTGTGTATGTGAAGTTTTTCAAAGAGTTGACAGAATTGCAGCTAGTTTGGCTAGGGGACAGAGGAGCTCTGCTGAACTCCTGTGTGATGCCTCATTTACGACAGGAGGAAGGGGACAGCTCACGTGACAGCACTAGTCTGCTGTGCAAGAGATATTAACCGCTCATTTCCTTCTTCCCTACTTTGTTCAGAATGGTTGTATAACTCGGAATAGCACCAGCTTTTGTGGCTGACACGGCCAGGTCTGCATGAAGAGCATTTCCCCACTCAGGATCTGCTGGGCTGGGCCCATGTCTTGGTTGTCAACGAGATGTAACCCACAACCGACGGACATAAGAAAAAAAGCATCTTCAGATCAAGATATATAAGCGTGCTGCTCTTAGTTCTCGCTCAGGGGGCAGCTAGCTCGTTTGTGTTGATCAGAGCACCGCATAGCACTAGAAACTGTTCCTACATCGAGCCATGGAGGAGGGCAGCAGAGCAGCATCTGTCTGAAGTGCCCTGCCAGCATCTGTCTTTGTACTTGGCAGGAGCCCTCTCCCTCTGACCAGCAGTTAAGCACCAGACTGATCCAATTCCTTCTGCGTGTTACCACCCACACCGAGATTATGCCTCTCTCCAGGCTGACAGGATTACTGTTCACCTCAGCCTCTGCCACAGCATAGATGTTGGCAGGTATTGACTTTTATGTGTCTAGAACTGCTTTTAAGGATCAAAGAGAAAATAAGCCCAAATAAAAGGCCTTAGCTCCATCTTGGGATTTTTTTACATTTTATATGTGAATTTAACATTCTGTGAGGAGTGATGAGCCTATCTTCTTCCCTTGAAACTGATTTTAAAGTTCTTTTGGCATCATGAGGATAGGTGCAGACTGGGTAAAAGTTATGGCCATAACTGTGATGCCTAGAGATCAGAGATCTGTGCTGGGAAATGCAAAACTACTGTTGCCACCGCAGTGAAAATCCCTCTGCTTGTAGCCATCTCATTAGCAACTTCTCTAAAGATTTAGCTGTTCTGGGGAAATGGGAAAATGTCATCTCCTCCTAGCCGGCAGTTATTTAAATGCTCCAGTGTCAGCCAATATTATCCTGCTTTTATGTTTTCCTCCATTAGACAGCTGCTGGCTCTGCCTTTATGGGAAAGCCACCCCTGAAGTCACTTGACCTCTTGGTGCCTTAGTCAACACAGACGGAACATTGAATAAAACCAGGATGTTGCTAGAAATCATATGAGTCATTTGAACTGGGGAGAGAGGGCATTTTGGGGAGCTGTTTTCCTTTCTCTTTGGGTAAATAAGAGTTTGGCTTATCTAATCACATACAAAGGTGTACAGATCCTGTTTTGCAAGAATGCATTTTCACAGCCCAGCAGTCATCTCTAAAAGGTCAATAGCTGAATAAGAAAAAGTAGCAGACATTTTGATCTGAAGCAATACTTTTTTGTTCTTGTATTCAGATAGCAGGATCACTGCACAGCAAGCATTGGCATATAGATGATATCTGCTTTATGTATCAGGACTTAATTTGTTTTATAATTCTATTTAGAAGTGTAACAGAATACTTTTTACATGTAAAACAATTTAATAAATTGAAAATACAATTTTTCTCAGAGACAAAACACCACAACCTATAATGATGACTTTTTCACCATCACGACCCAGCAGCCTCCCCAAAGAGCTGCCAGCAATTGCCTGGAGGTCATGAGCTTGTTTCCTTCCCTTTTTTCTGGCCTTCTGCCAAAGCAGATTTGTTCAGACATTAAAACCAGCTCTACTTGCTGCTTCAGTATACCAACGATATCTAATCATGCTACTCTGCCAAATCACGGGAAGTAAGACTAAAGATTCCATGCTGCTTTAGAAGTGGGCTCAATATAAAAAAATATGGTGCCATGAAATCAAGAATCAGGTGCTAACACAGGTGGAAGCAGTAAAACTTGAAACCTCAAACAGGAAAAATGAATGTTACCTATTAATCTATCAGAAGGATATTGTCTAACTTTTTCTCTTTTCTATTCCATTGACATCAGTTAGATTCTCCATCCTAAACCATTATAACTTAATGAAAAAAAAGAAGCCCATTTAAATATTGAATTGATGTCAAGCTGTTAAATAGCGAGCAATTCCAGAAGGCTGAACCTCTCATTTAGATGCTTGTAATGCAGACTGAGAAGTTCTGGGGGAGCATGACAGGAATTCTAGTACAACCTCATCATTGTGCATCTGCACGCAGAATATCTCTGCTTGTCAGCAAGGATCAAGGTGGTTCTGAGCAGCATGCAGGGCTCCACCATCATTTGTTAGTGCAGCGTGCTGCGAAACAGTGCGTGGTCAGAAGTTGTCCTTTCATGATCCCACGCAAGCACTTTCTTTAGTTATGGAGAAAGGAGCCTTCACATCATCACTGTTGATATTTTCATTTAGCTTTCACATTTGATTTCAAGATCAGAAAAGCCTACGTTGAAACCATGCAATATTTACAGCTCCACGTGAGTTTTGGGACCACCAATATGTTATGAAAACTTTGTGAGCTTTAGTGTGTCTTTTGACAGCCCTGGCCTGCATTATCTTCTGAACAAGAAAAGATAGAATTAGGATAATTTTAGAATCCTAAAACACCTCTGATGCTGTGGGTCTCTTAAAGTTCTGAACCCATTTATCGGGAGAAATAAACTCTGTTATAATGGCAGTAAAATAAATGGCTGCACATAGGGTATGAGAAAATGGCATATACCGGATGAAAGTTCATAAAAGCAGCACAGAAGAAACAGATGCATCAGTGAATCAGAAAACAAAGAGCAAAGGCTAATTCCAGAGGAGAGGATACATAAGCAGTTTAAAGATATGGCTGGAAGCCCAACTTCTAAGAGAAAGCCTTTGTAGAAAGGATGCCATTAGTTAACAGAGCTATAAACTACAGGCTGTTTTCAGTCTTGGGGTCTGCTGGATTTTGCTCACAGAAGGTGCTGCTGGTCTCCCTGAGAAGGCACAAGGCCACCGAGAGGGACAAAGCACAGGCTTGTGACTGGCGCATATGCCAAGTTCACACCACAAGCTCAAGAGTCCTGGGAATTATTTTCATCTCTCCAAACTCCTTCAGGGAAGGTGTGACTCAAGATGGAGCTGTGCCTAAAACCACAACTAATCTCTGTGTTAACATGACAGATACCCTTCAAGTTAAATGTACTTGCAACACAAATAGTATGGATAAGGCTGCTTGCTATTTACAGTGTCCTCCACTGCATCCCAGCTTGTCTCAGTTAGCAATGTGTCCTGTCAAGTACCCTGTTCATAAGGCAGATAATTATATTGACCATGATCATATGTTTGTTTCATAACTCCTTGCCTGTTGGGAAGCGCTGGTAGATTCGTGTAATTCAGAGACTGCCTTTTTGACCTATTTCAGTGATAACTGCTTTTTGTTCCATCCTTTGATAAACATTATTTCACATCTGGAAGACAGTCCCACATATCTGAATATCTATAACAGATGTTTTGTATATAATTTAAAAATAGTTTATAAGTGAAAGTTTAAAGAGTTGCCGCCTATTAGTTTTATTGTTGTTCTTATTGAGAACAAATAATTTGTAGTGTGTTTCTTCCACTGTCACAGCAGTAGAAATGCACAACAAACACCATTTAAGCCTAAGAGAGATTTTTACCCAGCAGAAATCATTTTAATGAAGTTACTTTGAATAGCATTTTTATTTACCAACATTGCAGGGTGCATCAACACAACCAACCCAGCTAGGAGCAATTATCTCACACTGAATCTCTGCAAGTTATAAAAATCATATATAATCCTCACAGGCCAAAAGTTATTGGTTATCAACGAATTTCATAAGTGGCTTAAACTGTAATATTAATGCTATTAAAGCATTAAGTAAGTGTTAAAAGTAAGTGTTAAAAGTGGCTGAACTCTCTTTCCTAAACATAAAATTAGTTTGTTCTCTTTACCTGCGTTTCTGTTGCCACCAAACATACGTCTGCAGAAGTTACTGGTTCATGAAGTTGCTGAATTGTTCATTGAATTAGCCAAAAGGTTTCTGAACTTCATTGCTTATGGAACTGAAATAAGTTATTCCCAATCCAAATATCCACTTCCTCAAAAACAGCAAGAAAAAAAAAAAGGAAAAAAAAAGATATCTTCATTTTGCGACAATAATAGCATGAATATATACTGGAAAGTTTATCACATTATAAATCACTGTTGTAAAATAGTTTTCTCTGGAACACTTCTAAAATAAATTGCAGAAAGAAGATAAATGGAATGATTCATATATTCATGTGAACTCTACTAAGCTACTTATGAAGTGAATGAGAATTAGTGGTTTGTAAGAAGTCTCTGCTTTCTTAGCTATGAAGTTTTGGTATTTAACGGAAGAGTCTGATTGAAAATAATGACCTCATCTACTGATTTACAACTGACCATTCTGTTATTAGGGAAATAACGAGACTTTCTGCTAATTAGAGCTTATTGGGGCTCATTATCTAGAGACTGACATTTCCCATAAAATAAGAGGGTATGCTGGAGACACATATGTCTCAACTATAGTCTGGCATTCTGGTATCATTTGAGGACTGTAATTTTGAAAAATAACTGAAGACCTCATGGGCTGTGAAGAGGAGGAAGCAGAAGTACAAAGGCTGGGCACTGTGCCACTGTAAATACAGAAGTGTTTGCCATCCATCATATCACCGGTCTGGGCAATACCCAGAGTTATGCCTCCAGGCCAAGCTCAAAATCAGGTTTTATGGCTCTCAAAAATAATTAACTGATTCTGGCATTTGTTTAACCCTGTATTGCTTATGGAACTTATATGAAATATATCCATAGATCAACCACGTATACTGGCTGGTGTTCACGTAAACTTAAAGAAAGCAGGGTGTAGAAAGTATTCCAATCAAAGAGCAGTAATGCTGAAAAATATTTCTTCCTGAATCATACAGAGTTAAGAACAGAGTATTTGAACCTCAAACATTGCAAAGAACCTTCTAGAATAATTACTTTTTTTCCATCCCTTATTTTCTGCTTTCATAGGCTTTTGTCACATTTACAAATGTTCTGAAAAACCACTGAAGTCATTGAAGTTTCTTAGGTATAACTGAGATTGGAAATATATCTTTCTGAGACTTTTCTTGTTTCTTCCTCTGAGAATAAATGTAGGCACCCGTAATTATGAAAAATTCCTGTCGAACCATTTTTACAACAACTCTGTACGGTTTGGGGCCTTTCTGTGTTCTGATGCCTGAAGAGTGGTGCATGCATAAGGTACAAATGTATCTCTCATGGCTTCCTTCTGAGCAAAACAATGATTAACCATACATTCCTTTTCCTAACTGTGTAGAATATCTTGGCAGATTTCCTGCCTCTGAGTGTTTGTATGTCTCAGTGGAGGCATGTGGTCTGACAGCACCTTTTAATATTAATACAAACCTTGCCATAGCAACATGAGTGTTGCCACAGAAAGGTCACTCATGTCACTTGGAGAAATAATTTGAATTGCTATTGGGAAAACTCCAGATTAAGCCCAGTTTCCCAAAATTGTTGTAAGACACACAATTGTTTAAGTCCCAAACTCTGGCGCAGTTTTTGCATTCCCCATCCATTTGCAGGGAAGCATGCCTTCATTTTTCATTAGATCTTAATAGCAAGAAGTAAGAATACACAGGACTCCCACTTAATTGCCAGTAATTTGTGGTACTTGTGCGTGATTTATGGTGAACATGGAGGACTATCCCCCTTAACCAATAAGGTTAAGGCTCAGACACTCAGAAGATGTACACTACCCTTGGAGAACTCTGTGGTTCTTGAGTCCAGGCCAGAAGACAACCAGAAATACCACGAGAAACCATCTCTGGTTAGGCCAGGCTGACATCCTTTCTTCAGACCACAGCATCACTCCACAAGCTGAAGTGAATTGCAAGGCAGAGTTGCTGTGCCCTTAAGTTTTCCATGTATTAAAAACAGGAGTCAAGGAAATATCAAAAACTGCAGGCAGCAGAGGGAACTCCAGCTGTATCAGAGCTCAGCTACCCTGAGGAAACAATGCTTTTCATGCTTTTTTGAGAGAACACTAAAGACGAAACAACAGCCTTCTGTTTTTGAATGAGATGCACCATACAATTTAACTATGGCTTTTTAAAGCTTTGTAAATCCAAATGCCTTCAGAAAGATTTTTCAGAAAGAAACCTTGGGATCTTCAGAACATCTCTACTTCAGATTGGTGCCTAAAAATGCCAAATCTCTTTGCTTTTTGAAGTCCACTCGTCATTTGTCAAGGAATGTACTGAGGAAAATTTACAGGATGTATCTGGTGCTTCAGGCAAACATGAAAAGATTTATCAGAAACAAAAGAAACCATAAAGTTTACTTTTATCATGTGCTCAAGGATCACAAAAAAAATATTACACAAGAATCAAATAGCTGGAATGGGTGTGGCTGATCTGAAGCAGCATGAAAAGATGAGAAAATTCAGCTGTGCTGGCATCTTAAGCCGCTGCTTGATGAGTGCTTTGTATTATGACAATTTCTGTGCTGTAGCCAAGGGAAGGTGCAACAAATGACAGCTATGAGATGATCACGTGCAAAGAGTCTGTCCCCACTGCTGTTGGCAGTACCACAGAGGACCCAACTGTGAAAGCATTATTATCCACGTGAAGATGTGGAGACCACTCACTTGAAGTTGAAAATTGTCCCAAAGGGACCGTCAGATAGGTAAAAGAGGGCATTATCCTGGCCCAGCTAAGTCTGAAGGTTTTTTTTGAAAAACAAGCAAGCTACAAAAATTGGTGAGCTGTGATGAAGTTCTTAAGGCTGTCAACTGAAGCGTTCAAAAGAGCAATCTTAACAACCACCACCAACCCCTCCCCGTCATGTATATATGGCAACAGGGATTTTAACTAATTTAATGGCTTCAAGATCTTCTTAAGTTGTACAGGATGGTGATGAAACAGCTCTGCTGCAGAAGTCCAGGTCTTCCAATACCCTCTCAGTTCAGATTTGGAGGCAAAATGCCTGAGCCCGTTGTGTGCTTCCACCTTCCACAGAGCTGGGAAATATACAGACACTATCCCACATAGGCACTACAGTCCTGAGGCTCACAGGAAAAAAGCAAGGAAAAAAAGTCAATTCTCTCTTGACTACCCTTTAAACAATTTGCAGTAAATATATCTGGGGACCACATGCTAAACACACAAAGAAAACAAATATTTAAATACCTGCTTATTAGGAACACCCCACCCATGCTGAGCATTGGACAAGGCAAGGGTCATTTGGGGTCCTACCTTAATGCATATACGCAAACCAGTTTGATTATTGTCACAAACACAGTACTTAAATCTACCATTTCTTAGCTTCTGAATTAGGTAGCTTTTACAGTTGTGGGTTTTTTTGAGACAGGCTGTGCGTGTACTGTTTCAACCTGCGGCAGCCAAAGAATTCAGATGAGGAGATCCAGCCTTTCTATAAACCTGCAAGAATCTTTCTCTTCCTTGAAAACAATGAGAGTTCTTGCTAGAGGTTAAATGGATTTTTGTTTCAGTTTGGATTTCTCACTAGAGCAAATTACCATTTCAAGACCTCTTTCTTGTGTTACAAATTCAAGCTAGGAAAGTTTGGAGAGATTCATTAAAATATCTTTCTGTCCATTCAACTCTTACTCTTTCCTGACTTACCTTTGATGCTTAAAATCTTCAGGTCTTAAATTCCTGCATGTTTCTGTCTAGCTCCTGACATCATAAAACACGTAAGCATGTAACTGGTGACTAAGCTCTAGCACGCTGCACAAATATGTTAGCATGGCTCCCATCTCAGCTCCCTTTAGGAGCCTATGTGACGCTTTTCAAGCAAAACACACTGATTAAAGACCATGTCCTTCATCACTGAAAAGTCAATGTTGTGAGGGCTTAGGCAGGATGGAGATATCCAAATGCAGATCTTCCCTCTGCCTGATCTGTGTGTGGAATTTAAAATTAGATTCTCTAATCACTGCAAAGCTAGAGACGTTCAATTCCGATATCCTCTCAGTCTCTTTTGTCCTAGTGTGTAAAAAATACTTAAATATTCATTGAGCTTGGACAGAGTGTGAAAATTACTGTATTTAGATCCCAACCTCTGCTCATACAGTTGTTAATGTATGTAAAGTCAGTTACCTTCAACAAAGACTTTGCTCATCTTATTCTACAGTCTAAGTGTAAGTGGGCTGTCTTGGGAAGAAAAACAATTTTATTTCAAAGCCTTGTTCTGTAAGGAGCACTTGAATGTAAGGATTCAATGCTTTTATTTTAGCTACGACGACAGCCTTCCTCTCTTGGATTTTTTGAACACTTTTGCATCTACCTCACTTCTGAAAAGGATTTATGGCTATGAATCTATTAAAGGAATTCCTTGTCTCTGTACTCAAAATTTTACAGATGAACCACCTTTTAGAAAAGAACTAAATCCTGCTCGTTCCTGAGAATTCCCTGTTGGCCAGCTTAAGCTGTCTCACATGCATCTGGCCCTTTTCTGAGCCTCCTGGGCTTCAGATATTTCAATGCACTCTTTCAGTTGCCTGGCACTAATGTGGCTTTTGAGGATCGCCCATTTGGGCAACTGGGATTCAGTTCCCCAGTACATGCTCAGGCCAGACAGGAGACATGGCGATGGCTCTCACGGCTCTTTGGAGGCTGCAGGGACAGCTGGGGTGACACTGCCTCCTTGCTGGGGTAGATTGTCTGGAGAGGGAAAGTGCTGGGAGCCCCCGGGCCATGGGGTGGTACCAAGGGGGGCAGATCCGACCCCTCTCTGTAACAGCACCCAGAGCAGAGCCCAGCCCTGCAACGTCAGGCGGTTGTGCAAGTCAAGCAGTGAACATATGGAAAGAATGAAATCAGGGAGCCTTGTAAAAAGGTTGCATTTAGAAAGATGAAAAACATGGAAAACAACCTGAGAGGCTTAGCCTGAAGCAAAAGCTCTGGGTACCACCAGCCTTGTTCTGTACAAATAGAAATGCTTGGCCAAGCTTGGAGGTATGAGGTAATTGTTAGCGATACTACGGCTAATCAATATCAGATTGGTACACTTGCAATATTTTCATTTTAGAAGGCCTGATTTTAAGAAATGGAGTGAGGTTAGACTTCCAGAACCTCTCGCACTTAACAAATATTAATGATAATATCTTGGCTTTCTCAAAATTGTTGTTCATATTTTTCTCTCTTGTTCCCATCCCTTCCCATTCCCATACGAAAATGTGATCTCTTAGACTCTGCACCAAGCAGAAACTTCAGCTCACACCAGCTAAACTTTGTCAGGGTATTACCATCCTGCTCCATTCGTTATTGTTCATTCCCTTTATTTGCAGAGGGAGAAGAACGTGTCTTGCCCCCGGTGAATCTCCTCATCGTAATATAGCAGAAAACCAGCAGTACACTTGAATCAGCGTGGCTAAGCTATCCTCAAAATACTTTGCTGATCCATCAGTTATGGCAGCATGCCTTGCATCTTTTATGGTGATCACAAACAAAATAAATGCTGGCAGAAGTAGTGTGCTGTTCATGGCACAGCTGCGAGCACAGCCACCGCCCGTGTCCATGAATGCTTTGCCTTCTGTGCATATCGCAAGTACGAGTGAAGAAGCTTCTTCCTTTGAATACAATTGTCAGTCATCCTTCAAAGCATAAAAATGGGATGAAGTAAGTTGTAAGTATGCAGTTAATTTCAACTTTTATTACTTTTTTTTTATTACTTTTTTTTTATCGCAAAGGAGTTTTTATTTTGCTTCCCACTAGTCTAGAGAAGAGGAGACTGAGAGGAGACCTTATTGCCCTCTACAACTACCTAAAAGGAGGTTGTAGCGAGGCTGGTGTTGGTCTCTTCTCTCAAATTGGTAATGATAGGACGAGGGGGAATGGCCTCAAGTTGCACCAGGGGAGGTTTAGATTAGATATTAGGAAGAAATTCTTCACTGAGAGGGTAGTTAGGCACTGGAACAGGCTGCCCAGGGAGGTGGTAGAGTCGCCATCCCTGGAGGTGTTTAAAGAGCGAATAGATGTGGCGCTTGAGGTTATAGTGTAGTGGTTAGAGAAATATTGGGAAAAAGGTTGGACTTGATGACCCTGGAGATCCTTTGCAACCATAATGATTCTGTGATTCTGTGATTCTATGTTTGGTTTATGATGTGTAAATATGTCACAGGAAGGCTATTGTCAAGGGATACATGAAACTAACATTTTCTAATTAATAAGCCAAGATCAATAGTGCTTCTATATTTGGAAAAATTAAGAGAAAATATTTCTGCAATAAAGATTAGTGTTTAAGTACCACACACAAATTAAACAAACAAACTGATAAAAGAACGTGTGTTAAAAAAACACGGATAAAATCCAAGATACTATTAAAATTTAAATACCTCGTTCAGGCCAAAATACATTTCAGCCCTATTCTGTAACAGCCTTGAAAAGCACTGGGTAGTGTCAACATTTAGCTTTCAGCTAGTGCACCCGAAATATGTTTTGCTATTATCTGTACCTGTCTGAGCTTGCTGTGCTACTCCAGGGCTGCTCTCCACACACTGGTCTGATGTCTTTGCTTTGAAACAACCAGCCTGTATTGTGGGAAATAAACTGGTCTGTGGCACACCTACTTAATTTTTTTTTTATGCCTGCATAACATACTGTAACCTCTCCTGTCTTCTGTTAACATAGAGTGACTCTAGAATTCTTTCTGGATTACCCTGCAATCAGCAAGAACAAGCAATTACAGTAGGTACAAGGTATTACCTATCAAACCCAGTGTACTTATCATGTAAGCAGTGAGTGCTTACATGATAGCCATGCTCTGTAACTTAGTTATCTAAAACTCTGCTAAATGCTTTAAAGACCCTTTCACAGGGTTCCCCACAATTATAAAAAATAATAATAAAAAAAAGTCAGGAGATGATATGCAGCAGCTGTGTTTTTAACAGGCCTGGACACCGAAAAGCACCAAAGAGAATGGTTTATGAGAACCAAACTAATTCATCACTTAAAAGCGCAGTGGGCATTCTATTACTCACTGCAATTAAAATGAAACTTTTGCTTCAATAACATAATTGAAAACATCAGAAAAAATAAACAAGTTAGTCATCTAAAATGAATGTAAGCCATCTTTGATCCTCATTTTGACAGTTCCAGGAGTACATTTCATTCTGATCTAAATTACACTGGGACATCTAGCTTTTTACACTGTAGTCAGGTTTTTTTTTTCAGCTCATTAAAAATAATCACTTCCCCTGTTGAAAGATGACTATTTCTTCTTGCTTTGTAGACAAATCCTTACCTGTGATGGAACATTACCATTTATGCTGTTGTCACTTTGTTGACCATTACCACTCAGTGAATAAGGAATTGGCTGGATGGTCACAGTCGACATCCAAGTGGAGACCAGTGATGGATGACATTCCCCAGGGGCTGGTATTGGGACTGGTGCAGTTTAACATCTTTGGTGGTGATGTGGACAATGGGATCAAGTCCATCCTCAGCAAGTTTGCTGATGACACCCAGGTGTGTCTTGCAGTCAATAAGCTGGAGGGAAGGGATGCCATCCAGAGGGACCTGGACAAGCTGGAGAGGTGGGCCTGTGCAAGCATCATGACGTTCCACAAGGGCAAATGCAAGGTCCTGCACCTGAGTCAGGGCAATTCTAGCACAAATATAGGCTGAGCAATAAGTAGAGCTAGAGCAGCCCTGCAGAGAAGGACCTGGGGATGTTGACAGATGAAAAATGAAACAGGAGCCCACAATGTGCTCTTGCAACCCAGAAGGTCAATGTTATCCTAGGCCGCACCAAGAGAAGCGTGGCCAGCAGGTCAAGGGAGACGATTCTTCCCCACCTGCAGTACTGCATTCATCTCTGGGGTCCCTGACATGAAAAGGACATGGACATGTTGAAGCAGGTCCAGAGGAGGACCACAAAGATGATCAGAGGGCTGGAGTGCCTCCCCTCTGAATACAGGCTTGAGAGAGTTGGGGTTGTTCAGCCTGGAGAAAGTCCCTGGGAGACCTTGTGGCCTACTGAAAAGAAGGGAAGAGACTTTTTATCAGGGAGTGTAGTGGTAGGTAATGTAATGGTTTCAAACTTAAAGAGGTAGATTTAGATGAGATATTTGGAAGAAATTCCTTTCTGTGAGGGTGGTGAGGCACTGGAACAGGTTGCCCAGAGAAGTTGTGGAAGCCCCTCTCCGGAAGTGCTCAAGGCCAGGTGGGATGGGGCTTTCTTTCCACTGTTCTAGCGGAAGGTGCCCCTGCCCATGACAGACGAGTTGGAACTAGATGATCATTAAGTTCTCTTCCAACCCAAACCATTCTATGATTCTATGATTCTATGAATTAATAATATTACATCATTAGCTTAATAATAGATATATTTCTCAAAGGACATTTAATTCTTTATAAGCTATTCCAGGAATTCTATCAGCCACTTACTCAGCAATCATATTTTTGTACATACGCTGAGGTAATTTTGATAAATTGAGCTTAATTTTCCATGTGTGGAAGATACAGAAGAGTAGTTTGACTGCAGTGGACAGACACTGCATGAGGACTTGGGTTCTTGTAAAATCACTTTTCATCTCTCCCAGGAATTGTCAAAGTCTCTTGCACATGCATTTGTAACCTTTTAGAGCCGGGACTAAACTCCATCACTAGTACTCAATGTCTCCACAGAGTTGAGCTTGTGATTTCTCTGGTAGTGAGCAGCCAGTTCCCCCCAGGTCAACCTTTGCCCACAGAGCAACCTGAAACCTCATTTCTTTCGCTTGTCAACCCGGCAAGAAGACTTGCTCTCCCCTCTCCTAACTCGTACAAATGTGCTCTGGGACTGGCAGGAGGATTGGGTGCAGGGAGCTGAAAGATTTTCAGACAGAAGAAAAAAAACTGGACCAGTTTATTTCTTTGTCAGCAGCTGATGAAAAGCTTGTTCTTGCACGAGAAGATCTGTGTTCTCTGTAAAACACAAGCATTCAACTAAATATAATGGGGAAAGAAGTGTCTTTGCAATGGCATACAAAGCATAAAACCTCTGTTCTTGGATGTTCGTCACAAAAAAATCCTAATTCAGCATCTTCCCTGAGATAACATCTGTCCTTCATTAACTTCACATGCAGGCTTTTCTCTCCCATGTTTGTGAATAGCTCTTTTTTAATTTGATAACCCTGACACTACAGGACTCTCACTTACATTAGAAAGCAAGGGTCCTTTCAGTTGAATTACTAGTACTGAGTCTTCCGGAGTTTTGTTTTTAATGAATGTTTCCGTAGAAGGATTCTATTTGGATGGCATTATACTTCCATAACAAATGGCAGGACTTTATTGTTTCCATATATACCTCTTACAGTTGTTTTTAAGCTGGTCATAGGAAAGGCTGATGTCATGTAAAATTTCTATGAAGGGAATCTTTCAAAATCTTTTTGATCATTATCACAGAAGTAGAATAGCGAAGAAAAATGTCTTAAAGAGAAATTTTTGCTAACCCACCTTTCTCATACTGAGGTAGAAGGCTCAGCTCAGCTGTTCCTGGCCATCCTTGCACTCGCATGAGCCACAGAAAAACCAGTGAGTGTGGTGCTCTCTCTAGCCACGGTTTACTGAATGAGTGGTGGGGCACTGGAACAGGCTGCCCAGGGAGGTGGTGGAGTCACCAACCCTGGAGGTGTTTAAAAAAAAAAGTAGATCTAGCACTTGAGGCTGTGGTGTAGTGGTTAGGTGTGCTGAGATGAAGGTTGGACTAGATGATCTTCAGAGGTCCCTTCCAACCCCGAACATTCTGTGATTCTGTGATTCTGTGATTAATTTTAGTGCTAGGTTTTAATTCCACCTAGAGTCTCTGCAGACCTCTAAACATAGAATCTCCAGACACTAACATATAGTGAGTTATAAAACAGTATATAGCACTAGCATAACAGATACAAGTCCTATCAACTTCCTACTCCCTTGATTAAGTTGAGGATTAATTGTATCCACGGTTTCAGTTTAGCAGTGTCGAGTATGTAGGATCTCAGACTCCATGTGTCTGGAGAAGATATGAAGCTGTTACTGTCTTCCAGACTTTCTGAAGATACCAAAATAGCTGCATGAAATAATTTTTATGCTATTAGGCAAGGGTAAGAATTTTCCATAGTAACTTAAGGAGACGGGGTGGATTCATCTCATATGACTTTAGGCATGTAAGTAATAGTCGCTGTGTGTAAGCTGATTGCCCAGGCTTCTTCTGCTGGCACTAGGAATATCTAAGATCATCTATGGGGCATTTTATTGCACTCAACAACCCACAGCAACCTGTGGATCTACACAGCTGCCAAAATTTTGTGAATAAAATCATGGTAGACGCCCTTAAAAACGTGCCCATAACAAGTATGCTGCCACAAAGCAAGGGAGTCTGCAACTAGATATACTTGAAAATCCATCCTTCTTATTGGCATCAGTGAATGGATAGCAGATTCACGATATGATGGAATAAGTGACATGAATGAGGCAAGAACTGAAAGAAATGTTAAGCATGTCTTCCTCCTATCCTTGAGACCGTGTTATATATACTTCAGCCGGAGTGTGCATGGTAAATACAGGCAGAAGAGAGCTCCCAGGGAATTTACCATCTAAGGTTATTTGTCAGTGCTTCACATGAAACTACTAAACCTGGCAGTATCTGTAGTCTTTTCTAATATTATGAGGGATAAAATAAGCAGCCAGGGATCCCACAGTCTGAGTAATGCTAAAAGAAGGTGTTTTATACTGTAAATCTGGCACCCTCCACTTCTGTATCTTGAAAGTCAAGATGCATCTGGTCTCAAGATGGCCTGGAGTGGAAGTGGACATCGTGGTCATGTATAAAATTTCTCTATCTCAGCTTGAGAACTTGGCTGCTCCCGAGCTGCAGGTGGTCCTCTGCTGGGGACACTGTCTCTTGCCAGGAGCCCTTAGCCGAGATGGGAGAAAGGAAGGCTCCAGAGTTTCCTGGGTTTTTTTGAACTGAAGTGTCAATGACCATTATTTATTAACTGACAAAGGGGCCTTTTTCCCCTCTCTTTTAATTAGAAACTACAACAACTAGCTTTTCAAAGCTGAAAATACTTGAAATGATCCCAAGTAATATTCCAAAACCACGAGCCTAAAGCTGGCGGTTAGAACCCTAATGAAATCTGATCAACTGGCTGAGCCCTCCTTTTCCTACACACGTACACACATGCATGCACACGCTCCCCTTGCCCCTGCACCACAAAAAAAAAA
>NW_009698535.1:0-7418 GCF_000703405.1 Apaloderma vittatum | reverse complement strand
AACCCTGACAATTCCATGATTCTGTGATTCTGTGGTTTTCTGGTGAGCAGTGGTGTGTCACTGGGAGAGCAATGCTAGGGCAAGGCATTTTAAGAACTTTCTTAGGCTGGATGAGGAGATGGCAGGACTAGGACCAGTCTGGAGATGGTACCAAATTGAGGGAGCAATGTATATGCTGGAGGGCAGGGCCACCCTTTGGAAGAACTGACAAGCTGGAGAAATAGGCTGCTGCTAACCCTAACCACAGCCTGGGCAAATGACGAGTCCTGCCCTTAGCTGGAAGGAGCCTGGTAGTGGTGCAGAATGGGGTCCAGGGGCTGGGAAACAGCTCTGGAACCCCAGTGGGCAGCAAGGTGGACTGTGACCAGCACTGACAGCCTGATCCTGTTCCCCAGCTGATCACTATTCAAGGCACACACACACACACGCATGTGTTTGCATAGATAGTTTATCCAACACCTGGCCCAAATTCCAGTGGCCTCCCCTGCGGCTGGCACCCAGGCAAGGGAACCCCAGAGCTTTGCAGCCATGCTCCAGTTGCTCACATCCAGGCCTCTTATCTTACTGGTGAGTCCAGACTGAAGATCACTGGTGTTCACCCATACCTACTATGAGTAGAGACCGCGCTCACAAAGAAAGAAGTAGACTTTAATGAGAGGGTGGGGGATGCAGCGGTAATGAAGTAAAGGACTCCATGAGAGAGATACACAGACTAACAACCTGTTTGTACTCGATCAGCCCTTTTCGTCCACTTTTTCCTCTGCTTTCCTGTGTTTGCTCCTCCCTGAGCCATCTTGATCCTTCTTTTTCTCCTTCTTTGGTCCTTTCCCTTTCATGTTCCATCAATCCCTTTAAAAATGTTCCTTAAGTGTTACAGCATCCCCAGGTACTTTACCCTGTGCATCCCGTAATGAATGCTGTGTTCCTTCAGGCAGTTGTCTTGTTGCTTAGTGAATGATTAGATTATCATCTAATTTAATTACTATAAATGAGTGATTAAGCTATAAGAGTAGTAGAGATCCTCAGCATGTCCTTGTCCATCTGACACTCTCCAGATCTTTATTGTTAACCATGATTAGTGTTTAATCACCGAAGCTCACAGTGATTACTGCCGTGTTTCAGCCTGGAGATGAGCAAGGGTTGGGGAGCCCTTTTGGCTAGTCACCTCCCAGGAGCTAGGGCATGGAAATAATGGAGGTAGACTCAGAAAGGCACAGGAGCAGCCCCAGAGGGAACAGGCTGAAATTGCAGTATGGGACATTGCCAGAGGAGTCTTTTCTCCTCTGGTTGTTTACTGTCTGGGGTGGATCCCAGACCTCCATCCTTGGAGATCTTCCCACCTTGGAGCAACCTTATTTAACTGGCCCTGCTGTGGGCTGGAGGGTCTATTAGGTGAGTTCCAGAAGTCTCTTCTAGCCAACATTTATCAAGAATTCTGGTATTTTGTTACATTTAAAGTTGACTCTGTCATTTTTTACTGACTGTTTTACAGGCTTTCCTGAAGCTTTGTCATTGATTTCATAACAAGAATTAAAAAAAAAAAATAAACTGACAGGAAACAAAATGTGTCACTGCTTTTGTTTTAAGAGATGCGCATCACAGCTTAAAACATTTGTTAATTGTGCGTTTATTTTATGTACCTATGTATTTATATGCTAGATATAAGAAGTAGGCATCACTGGAAGCAGATGTTTGATGCCATGTGCCCTTAGCCATGCCAGCTTCAATGCCTCTGTAGCTTAAGGATTCACAGATTCGATGATGAAGGGTCTTATTTTGCCATTGCTTCTGTTACAATTCAGATAATGCCCTGAAACATTCAGTTTGCCTATCAGACCTGAAGTGAAACTTGTGGGCTTGCTATGATCTCTGTGGTCCCATGCCAGGTACATTTGTCAGGACACACACAGAGGGGTGACTTACTTACTGAAGTTGTTTTTTCTGGCTTTAGACTGAGAGTTAGACCTGTGAATATTAATTCCTGTATTTTGCCTGATGAGTGACATAGATTCATCCCAAAGAACCTGTTATTTCTCAACATCTGATAAAAAACTTGGGTTGCTATAAGGAGTAGCCCTGTTCCTTCAGCTGCTCCCGCACTCAGTTCAACACCATTGTCCTTCCCACTGGCAGGGTGTTGGGGACATATTTTCAGCATGATACTAGTTTAAGATGTAACTCAACCTCAGTCTGTAGCTCAAAGCACACCCTTTTTGCATGATGTTACTGTCATCTTAAGAACGAGTGTGCTAGCCACTAGAGAGAGGTCCAACATAATGCTTCATCTCAAGTCAGACTACATGGTAAAACTTTCATCACCTATGCCTTTTCTACACCTCTGACTTTACCACTGCAGGGTGTTGCATTTTGTGATGTCTGCTGCAAAGGTCACTGGTGATGCAGAATAGGACACAGAACAGCTCACACAGCAAATGTTCACCCAATTCTGCGTGGTTGGTGCATTGGTCACCAGAAGGGAGACACAAGGTCCGAAGCACTCAAAAGCACTTGTAGCTGTTACTGTGAGAGTTGTTTATATCTGGTGAGATAGAAGATTTGAGCTGAACTTTTCCTGATGCAAAAAATTAAAGGTGCTCAACAAACACTGTCTTTGGACACTATAAGACTTTCCAGTGGGTCAAAATAGCCCTTCCTGGTCCCAAACTTTTGCCAAGCTGCAAAAGGTTTATATATAGGGTGATCCCCAGAAAAAGCTGAGCCTGTAGTTTGTCAACATTTGCATACAGCATTAGTCCATAGATCCTTTTGGGTGATCAAATTGAAGAAAAAGTGCAGCTAAATCATATGTTAAAAGACCATTCAAATCAACATCTTTAGTGGACTTCAGAAGGGAAAGTAACAGATCCACTGGCCCAAATTCTGCCTTGGTTCCTCCATGTAGTACTTCCATCTGTAGACTCAAACAGGTGCTTGACTTATGAGTACTGCAAGGCATGGGGACAGAAGGGAAGCTTTGGAGCAACATTTTCGTGTATTGTGAGTGGCTTTTTGTTTTGAAGAAATACTTGAAAAAGGCTAACACAATTGATGCAGATCTCTTGGCTGGAGTCAGCAGCCTATACCAGCACCTTAGGAGTGGGTGAGCAGCCTCTTGCATTTTGGCTACACATGGGCTTCCCCTTGCATGTCACTGCTCAGGACTTTTAGCAGTGGCACTGGAAATAATGAAATGAAATGAAATGAAATGAAATGAAATGAAATGAAATGAAAAATGGCAAGCCGAAATGAAACAGTCTTATAAAAACCCCAGTGAAAAAACAAAACAAAACACACAACAAAATCGATACAGTTGTACAAATTAGCCCAGAGTAACTGATTTTCGGTATGCTTTCGTCTCAACATCCTACTGAGAGAAAGAGTTTTACTAGTGGGGGTGAAAGGAGGCATAAGGAAACAAAATGTGACCTTGTTCATACTGCTGACCTGTTTCAACCAAATCTGAAGCAAAGCAGACATCTTAGGATAACTTGAGTTCCTCTGTCTCTCTGCTAAACAACAGCAACATGCAGACAGATAACTTCAGTTCCTCTGTCTCTCTGCTAAACATCAGCAACAGGCAATGGACAAGGATCTCAGGGCATGCCCTGAGAATAGTAGCAGAATTTTACTGAGCTTTTGACGTAGGCTTCTTAGCTCAGACCATGGTCAACACCTGCAGCTCTGTATTAGCATCCTTGCTGTGGAGTCTGGGAGGCTGTTGCCT
The DNA here is from genome assembly GCF_000703405.1 of Apaloderma vittatum. Taxonomy (NCBI): domain Eukaryota; kingdom Metazoa; phylum Chordata; class Aves; order Trogoniformes; family Trogonidae; genus Apaloderma; species Apaloderma vittatum. The sequence continues at coordinate 3,694 of NW_009698535.1, read as the reverse complement.
GTTGTAGCTCCTGAGTACAGGTGCGGCATAGAAATGAGCCACACTTCCACTCCTTCTCCACTTTGCTGCATCTGTCACCATACGTGACACCATCTGCACTAAACTCTTACCCCAGTGGAAGGGGAGCCAGAAGAGCCACACAGTCTGCCTGGGACTTGGACTCTGGGTTGAGGGTGGAAAGCGTTTTCCCCGTCATAAAGCGTTGTGGGGACGTGACTGGAGCCTGTCTGCTATCAGAAGGGACACATAGTACTCACCTACCTTGCAGATGAGCAGAGACACACAGTTAAAAAAGGTCAGTCTTTCTTTCTGTATCCTCTGGAAAAATCTTGTGTGGTGGAAAACTCTTACTTACTTGCCCTCGGGTGAACATTGCAGAGCCAACATGATGATATCAAGAGTATACCATGTACTATACCATGGCTAGCAGACAGGTATAGTGCAAACAAGCTATTTAAAGCCTGAAATTCTGATGATAAAAGAGTAGATGATTAGCAAAGTAATTTTACTCCATCTGCAATAAATGGGCTCATTTGCATGAAAAGTGCAGTGAACATAGATTAGCTGAAACAAAAGCACAGAGATTGGGCAGTTTTCCTCTTTGATGTAAAGATTATAATTAGTGCGTATTTTTGTATGCGATGGTTTGAAAATGCCTTAGCTGAATACAGAGCAAGTGTGACTTCTCCGGAAGTGTTCACCTACTGCTGGATGCCTAGCTCAAATTTCTGGATTCTTTTAATCGATCAGTTAGATTTTCTTACATTTGTGCATGTGACATCCACCCCAAAACCCTCTAAAGATACTGTTTTCCTGGAATGGGCTTTTTGATATTGTTGTTTAATGGCCTTGCTCCATTCTCACTGAAATCAGGGGAGTTTTGCTCATACTGCCAAGAGAGCTGTAACTTGCAAATCATTTCCAGTTCCCATCATTGAAATACTTTGCTTGTCTGATGCTGTATTGTTTAAAATGTCTTAAGTACTCTTAGAAAATAAAAGCCAAATCAGTTTAATTCTGCATTTGAAATGTCAGTGTCATGCTGCTTTTATGAAGGCATATGCATACTGAGTATTATTTTCTGAGTGTAATTGCCTTGAGTGCTGTTGATCATGCAAAGAGAATGGCGCATTCCCTGACTCAAGGGTCTGAGAATCAAAGATCCAAATTCTGCAAATGCTTAAGCACGTGGAGAAAGCCCTCTCAAGGGATAACAGAGACATCCAAGCTACTCTTATGTTCAAGGCCGGGATACACAGACTGAAACCAGTAGAAGCACACAGCACCTCATCCCTGGTCACTGAATGGAGAGGCTTGGCAGGAGAGAAGGAGAAGGACTGGTGAGGACTGGTGCAGTTAGGAGAAGAGCAGTGTGGATGGAGTGTTTGGAATGAGATAGAAGCAGCCAGATAGAGCATATGAAACAACATGAAGACAAATGCACCGAGGAAAAGGGAAGGAAGACCGGGAAATGTGTGAATCCGGGGGCATGAAACTGGTTCTTCAACTTACTACTGGTAATGTTTAAAAGTTAGGTTGAAATCTATTTTCAAGGTGTTTGTAAAGGGTTTATTGTGACTAGTTTCACTCCACTCTATTCCTGAATTGAAATACCAGGAAAATAAGGAGTGGAGAGATAGGCTGGACAGAAAAAGCAGTGCTGGAAAATCAGACCAGTTTGAAGACCAGTAGCTGCCAATTCAGATTGCCTACTTTTACTGAGCACCATCCCTCTTCATTTTGAGGAAGATTCTTTCTGTTTTAAATTACATGATTTCTCATGAGCAGCATCCCACATCACAAGCTTAAGGTGCTGAGATGATGTCGTGTATAGTGTTTTGTGCTGCCTATTAGTATTTAGACAGGTTTGCTGACTAGCCAGCACTTCATGGGTTCCTGTCATGGATACCCTCACAGCCACAGATACGTTCAGAGCAATGTCTTTCATGTAGCAGAGACAGAGAAACAGTACAAGAAAGACATGGACCTGTTGTAGTGGGTCCAGAGGAGAGCCACAAAAATGATCAGAGGAATAGAACACTTCTCCTGTGGAGACAGGCTGAGAGAGTTGGGGTTGTTTTGGAGAAGAGAAGGCTCTGGACAGACCTTATTGCAGCCTTCCAGTACATAAAATGAGCTTATAAGAAAGATAGGGACAGACATTTTAGTAGGGTCTGTTGTGATAGGACAATGTGTAAAAAAACTAAAAAAGGGTACATTCAGACTAGATATAAGAAAGCAGGTTTTTTTTTTACAGTGAAGATGGTGAAACATTGGTACAAGTTTGCCAGAGCGGTGTTGTATGCTCCATCCCTGAAAACACTCAAGGTCAGGCTTGATGGGTCTCTGAGAATCCTAATCTAGTTTAAGATGTTGCTGCTGACTGAAAGAGGGTTGAACTAGGTGACTTTTAAAGGTCCCTCCCAACTCAAAATATTCTATGAGAAACAGAGAGAGGTTGAAAATATTGTCAATGTAACGTATAAATATCCACAGATAATACACCTTGAGCATTGCTAGAACAATTGATAGTACAGAACATGAATGTTTTACAGGTCACTCATCTGATAGCTCATATTTCACTGAATTTCTTGTTCCCTGAAGGTAACATCTGAGAAAGGGCTCTCACAGGTTCTTCTAAGCAGGACCATGCCAAAAGTCTTGGAATTGGCTGAGCATTTCTTTGCTTTATAGAGAGAAGGGTTTGCTGGAGAAAGAAAATACACAGCAATCTGAGAAAAGTTATTAAATCTGCAAGATCCCATCTTTCTGGATGTGCCCTCTTAGAGGAATATGCAAGATCACTGCAAGGAGAAGACAGCATGTGTATTTGCTTGTTTTTCCTACTTCCTTGACATCTCTTCTACCTTCAAGGCATCTTCTACTCTCTCTTGCTATATGTACTGCAGCTGCTGAGTCCCTGCACTACTCAGCTGTACCTAAGCCAACTTGTGGGAACACCACTGCCACTTTTCTTTCAGGGTGCATCTCACAACTTTGTCCATGCCTTTCCTGTGTATGTGTTTGTCCATCTCCTACATTTTCCACAGCTATATTGAAAGAAAACCAGCTAGTTTTCAAGAGGGGGAAAAGGCTCTTTCAGGCAGTAGTCTGATGTTTCTACCTCCACAGGACAATTACTGTCCTGTTGGTATGTACACACATGGGGTATGGGGGGAGTGTCTGGGATCCTGTTCCAGTAAATTAAATGACAAGAGGTCAAACTCATCCTTTTCTGCATGCTTCTTCATAATTGATGTCTGTTGTGTGAGATAACACTTAAGAAAACTCAAATATTTGAGTCTGGTAGCTGATGGGACCAGCAGCCTGGGAACCATAGCTAGTCCAGGCTCTGGTCCTGCAGGAGGAAGCATCAGGGGAGCAGAAAGGCAAGAGTTAAACTACGTTTCTTCTGCTGTGTCTGAGTTATGTATTTGCAGAAAAATGAGCTTCTAGCCATGCTCAGCTTTCTCCAATCTGGACTGATGTAATGGGTTTGAGTCTGGCAGTGTTTTCATTTGTAAAACGGGAGTAAACTCATGCAAAACTTCAAGAGCCTCCCCCACACCCAAGTAGGCATCTGGACCTGCCTCTGGCCAGGGCCAGGCCAATCAGCGCCCCAGCCATCAAGGTGTTTAAGAGGCAAACCTGTTGTTCTACCTCTCTTTTTTTGTTTCGCCTTGTTTTGAGCTGT
>NW_009698534.1:42659-57822 GCF_000703405.1 Apaloderma vittatum | reverse complement strand
AAATATTAGATGTCTACTACAACACAGAAATAAGGAGATTGCCCCCCCCAAAATCTTCTTTTTTTTAGGGGCTGTATCTTTCTGCCACTGAAATCAATGGTTCATTTTTCATCCAATTCAATAACAGCAAGACCCAGCCTAGAGAGACGCCCGCGCATTAGTATTGTGAGGAACGCGTGCGCCGTCGCCGGGCGATACATCAAAGGCTCCGCGCCTCAAAATAACATCGATCGGCTGCAGAGATTTACAACTGGTGTTAAAATACAACTTCAAGGTACACACAGCAAAAGCACTAACAACTTAATGCGTTGGAAAATTTATGGGAGGGTGTCACAGCCGAAGACAAGGTTTTCAAAAGTTGCCTGAAGTTTTCGTTTTGCGCCGTCGCCGGGCGATACATCAAAGGCTCCGCGCCTCAAAATAACATCGATCGGCTGCAGAGATTTACAACTGGTGTTAAAATACAACTTCAAGGTACACACAGCAAAAGCACTAACAACTTAATGCGTTGGAAAATTTATGGGAGGGTGTCACAGCCGAAGACAAGGTTTTCAAAAGTTGCCTGAAGTTTTCGTTTGCAACCCTGGGAGGACTGGCTGGTGCCGAGGAAAATGAGCTTGAAGCTGTGTTAAACTCAGGCCAAAAAAAAATTAAAAAATAAAAATTACCGGTAAGCTCCTGGCAGTTCTACTTGAGGCCATGTGTTGACAGCAGGTTAAAGAAAAACCTCAATTTTTCCAAAGTCTGTTAACAGGTGCAGAGGAACCTGCTCAAGAGCTGCACGCAAAATGACTCCTTCATCCACCAGCATGCTTAACCACCATGAGCACAACCTGCTGTTTCACACAGGATAGCCTGTCTCCCAGAGAAAAAAAAAACCACAAAAAAAAAAAAATCAAAATTTTCCATAGCGCTGAATATGCAAACACCATTTTCTCTGCAGCTGAAGTCTGGGGAATGAGAAGTTGATGTTCTCTTCTGCCTGCCAGACCCAGGGGTGACTATGGGCCCTTGCCTCACTTCTGAAACACACCGATTCGTATTTCAAAATATTGCTGAATAACACCCTTCTCTTCCTAAAAAATCCCCTCTCAGGTCTCTGAGGGGTTGCACAGATCTGATCTCCTCTTAAAACAGCAATAACTACTCATAGGCAAAGCCTCCCTTCTTTCCAAAAAACCCTGAAAATAACAAAGAGATGCACCCTCACAATAAGGAGCCAGAAATGGTAAAAAGGGAAAAACCGAACACGCATCTCATTATCACTTTTTAAATTAGCAGTTCCTGAGCCATAATCTCTAATGGCAGTAATCAACTCGCTGAGCTCTAACACAGGCGTTACGAAGCCCCTGGTGCACGCCGGAGCCTCGACACGCGGGGCGGCCACGTCGCTACGCAGCTGCCGGTTTTAAGATGTTGTAAAGAACGTCAAGGAACAATAAACATGATTGAAGAGCTTGTTTGCAGGAGCAGTTCTAACGCTTTCACCATACTGTGAGCAACGACCAAAAAAAAGGAGAAAACAGGTTTAATTGTCTTCATTACACCCATCGGAAAGACAAGCTACTCGAGAAAGCAACATGCAAGCTCACGTCACCCAAGTCTTCACTAAAATGTAAAGCTTGGTCTGTTTTAGTTTCCAGTTTTCACTGTGAGAAAAGACATTTTCAGAGTCTAGACAAGCAGGAAATTTGGTGTAACAGCTGTTTTATGCCTCGTGGATGCAAAAATACAATCCATGTTATTAATTCCAATAGCCCCAGTACAATCACTTCCCCAGGAACTTCTACTCACAGATTATAGGCAGGTTTGGCGCTTTTCACTACTTCTTTTCCCCCTAAGCTGCATGAAGTCAGGACTCGTGCTGTTACACTTGAAGTTTTAAAGCCTTTTAGAGTGATTCTCTAAAAAAGAGCAACAGATACGTCCTGCTGCACCAGACAGAACGTAGGGCTTCCTCAGAGAGCTCCCAAATTGTTTCCAGGAGAGTATTTGCTTAATATCAGAGCATTGCACACACAAAACCAGAAAAATTCATTAGAGTTACCATTTTTTTCCTGTACCCCCAACGTATCAGATCTCCAAAGAACACGTCTGTGCTCACGCTGGAGGCAAATCATGGGGTTCAGCCCCACTGCACTGATTTCAAAGGCGTTTCCACGTTTCACCTCTCACAAGATGTGCTGCCTGGGAAGTGGCAAACCATTTCAACTCTGAGATTTAGGCAAGGCTGGACAGGCAGGATCCTGCTGCACACCCATGCAAGGTAAAGCTAAGACCCTGCTCAGGGTGACCCTATGGGTGACCTGGCCAACGGTCCCAGCCCATCACAGAATTATTAAGGCTGGAAAAGACCTCCAAGATCATCAAGTCCAGCCTCCATCCCTTCTCCCAGGATCCCCAAGAGGAAAACAAGTCCCACAGCCAACATCAGGGACTGCCAGGGCCTTTTCTTTACCGAGGGGAAGGGTGCAAGCACGGCAGTACTTCCTTCCAAAGCCTTTTCTGGAGCTGCTTCACAAGGGGAGCTCCACAGGAGTTACAGATACTTCCCTCCTTTTCTCCACAGCACCCCTTCCCTGACCAGGGTTTGGCAAGGACACTGCACAAATCGCTGGGCCCCTGCCATCAGCAGATCCTTCAGTGGTTGTTTTCCCAGGTTGGGTCCCATTCCCAAAGGCTGCGGAGTTGCCTGAGTTGCTGCACTGCCACAACAGAGACCTCGCTCCCTTGGCCTCAACTCCTTCTCCTCAGCCACCGGTGATGCAGCCCTGAACAGGAACATTAATTTGCACATAGAAACATAAAGCCATACCTGACATTTCCATGCTCTTATTCCTCAAGGTGAGGCTTGCAACCTTCCTCAGACATCGCGGTGTTTGGGGGTAGCTTCTTCCCCACCCCAAGCTGTGTCATTGCAGCCTCTCACCAGGAGCGATTTTCACCAAGCCCACAGGCTCCTGCTGCAACACTTTTACCATCAAAGCCCCAGTCTCCACCTCCATCACCACCTGCATCTTCGTCAGCTCATCACCAACATCACCTCCATCACCAACATCACCTCCATCACCAGCAACAGGTGGGGATGGCTTTCCTCAAGCATCACCCCACCCTGCCAGAAAACAAACATCTGATAAAACCCCAACAAGCTGCCCCATTAAAGCCATTGCACCACTTAATAGCTCAAGGTTCAATCTGAACCTGACTTGTCTCTTTACTATTTACATGCATTTTGTTAGCGAAGGCAGAGGTCTGCATTAAATGCAATTACATGTCTCCTGATTAAAAGCTGCGGGGTTTGTGCAGGGAACGAACTCCGAAGTAGCACAAACCAGCCCTGCTGGGAAGGATTGCACCCAGGGATGGCTTTTTCCCTCCCTCCATGCCCTGTGGTACCCAGGACAGGCTCATCTGATGATCCACTCTTTCTTCAACATTTCAGAAAGATCTGATATTTGCTCCTCAGGCACAACAGAGCTTCTTCCTCACCAGCCCAGCACCCCAAGAATCTAGCCGTCATCTTCATCCACCACCTTTACACCCCCATTTTTGTGAGGGTAATCCTTCATCCAAGCAGCTAGAAATGTCTGCTGCAAACCTTGAATGAGTTAATCTTTTCCAGGAAAAAAAAATAATAAAAAATTCCATTAAATATGTATTCAAAAGAGTTTTCTGCAGGACTACAACCAGTAAAGTAAAAATTCTGGCAAAACTCAGCTGTCAGCTCCCAGGCAGAGTCTCTGGGTCCTGCAGCTCCGTGATGCAGCAGCCTGGAAACTCAGCAGCTGCCTTGTTTAATTTGAAATGGGAGAGTTTTGAGCAGTAAGGAAAGGAGCAGCTCCAAAGTGGCTGTGTGCTGGTTTGACATGCAGCCCTTCCCCAGGGAAGGCTGGCGGCGACACACGTATTGCCTCGCTGAGGCTGCTAAAATGATCAACAGGAAAGGAGCAGCTCTAAAAAAAAGTGGCATTTCTCATCTTGAAGGGACTCTGATGGGAAAGGAAACCTTTGGGAAATACCTCAGAAAAGTTAAACTTACCAGCCATCTCACCGAAGTGAAAAACGCGGTATTGATTTACTTTTTAAAATGTTTAATACCATAGGAGTGGAGCAGTCTAATTTTAATTAAAGGAAATTACAGTAAAGCAGTCTATAGCATTTAATTGCCCTGCCAGCTCCATCAAATGTAAAATGGCAGAATAAATACCAACAGACCAACGTGCAGCCCTGTGGAGGTGGCGAAGAGGAGCAGCACTGCAGGGTAAGCACAGCCCTTCATCCACATCCTCCTTCCCCCTCTTTCTCCCAGCCCAGGAGATGCTCACGAGCGGGCCCTACCTGCCACCAGCCCCACGGGCACCTGGAAGCTCAATATAATAAATTTTTTATATGGATCAGGAGCCTTTTTTATTCCAGGCACAGTACGCGGCTCATTAACGGCGCGCATACGTGCAGAGGGTGTTAACTTATAGCTTATTCCCTTTAGGAGACCTAATATTGAACTTGAAGTGCCTCCACCTCTCCTTTAGGTTGGGGGGAACATCTTGAGTGGTTGGATGCACTGAGATCAGCTGTTGATACACCCCAGCATCAGAATGAGCTGACTGCACAAGGAATTCCCTGGAAAAATTCTTAACTGCTGTTTTCACGGTCAACCCTGAAAAGTGCTGATCAGAAATATAGTCATGGGCTATGGTAATTTAACAAGAGTAGAAGCTGTAGCTTGGAAATATTTTTATTTTTTTTTTAATTAAGCTCTTTTTTTAATTAAGTCTTCGAAATAAGTAAGACCATTTGCTGAAACTACGTAACCAGTCACAGATTTTGAGCTACTTCACAAACATTCAGCTGACACCACCTGGGGTTTTGGTAATATCATCGTATTTCCATGTCCTCTCTGCAGAAACTCTGTCCCTCTGTGGGAACCAAGAGGAAATTAAATTTCAGTCACTTTTATGCCTTCTCTGTCAGGACAGAGGTAGATTTGGAGATCTGACGGTATTGCTGTCTTTGGCTGTTGCGACAGCCACGGCAAACTTACTTATTGCAAGGATAAAGAAGATTCACTTTATAATTTGCATTTCTTATGCTCATGTCCTCTACTCAAAATATGGCTACATATCATCAGAATCTTTTCTCAGCACCACTTTCCACACATCAAGTTATTTTTCCTGGTGAAGAGCTACAGCCGTTCGCCCTCGCCCGGGTGTTTCAGTGCAGCTGCACGTGGGCAGCACATCTGTGTTAATAAATCCTCCTTTGACGGGTACTAGAAACTATTTGCATAGCAGAACAGAGAAAGTATTAAGAAGAGAAAAAGAAAAAAATTTCACCGATGCCATGTAAAATAAGATTTAATGAACTCCCAGCATCCCTCAGGAGTTAGACCACGTTGTCAGAACAGGTCAGGGCTTAGGAACTGCTACGTGCACTCTGGAGCTCACGCTTATACACGTTCCTTGCACTAAAAAATCTGAAAATATGTCCAAGATCCCTGCTATAACATGTTACGGGGCCCAGAAACACCAGGTAACATCTCTAAAATAATGACAGACCCGATCAGCAACTTTACTTCTCTTCTACATCCCCAGGATTATTTTTTTTTTCCCCTTTTTCTCCCCTCTTTTTATTTCCTAATGCCAAGCCTTAGTAGCCCCGCTGAAGATAACCGCCTCCTTGGGGAAGCTCCTAGTGCTCCATCAGACTTTAGCGTCAGAGTTACGGAACTCCCTGGGACAAATGCAAAACGAGAGGGTAACTGGCCACACAACCTCTAATACTTATTTTGATTGCCGGTGGGTCAGAGCACAGCATCTCCCACGGGCAGCATCCTCCCAACTGCCCGCAGTGGGCAGGTCTGGCGCACAAACTCTCAATTTGACAGTGATTTCACAGCTGAGATTTTCTGAGTGTGATACCCTCCCCTTAAAATAAGAAGTCAGCTCAGGTGGGTGTGATGCTCCAGCATCACGTTATCATTTGGGCTTTCAGTAGAGGAAACCAGTTCCTGATCTGCGCCGAATAGCTTCAGTAAAATGATTGCTATCATTTAGGTGATAAATAAAACCGGATAGCAGCATAGCTGAGGACATCCCTGAGCGCCACAGCCTTATGTGAAAAGAAACTCCACGAACAATACGCCATCTCTTCAGAAAGATAAGTGGGCTTCATGGGAATGACATTTTTTATCACTGGGGGTGGGAAAAAAAAAATGATTTACTTCGCTCTTTCCTATTTCTCCACCTACGGACAAAATTGTGGGTGGACATAGAATTTTTTCACATGAGAGCTGTCGGGTTCGTGGGAAAACACTTCAAATACATTTGAGTCCAACACTCTCTACATTATATTATTCATGATAAGCGTCATGTGCAGCTCTCGCAGTGTCAATTCTTTTTCTATTAATTGTTAATGAAACATCCAGATCCCCTGGGGGCAGAGGGAGGTGTTGTTTTCTAATTTTGCAGATCAAGAATATTGTAATAATCCCTCATTAATTCAATCATCTCTCTGTCTGATAACTGCTGTATAATTTAAGGGGTAAGGTTTTAAATAAAGATGCTGGCAAAATCATCAGGTTGATTTAATATATATCCTCTGCCTAAGTGAAACTCATAACCCTTGGAAACAAATTAGTCTGAAAATTAAAGGTAGATGGCAATGGAAATGTTGTAATTCTTCATATAAGTCTTATTTTCTCCCTCTTTTTCCTTTTCTTTTTATCAATCTCCTTTTAAATTTTTTTTTCCCCATTTGGAAAAGAAACGCAGATCAAGCTCCGTGTCTTCTCGTACAGTCCCTGAGGCTCCATCCTTGACTAGTTTTGGAGGAGAAGCAGCAGAACTTGTCCCATTTTGTGCTGTTCCCCAGGACCTATTTCTATTTGAGGAGCAGGCTGGCAGAGACAGCACCAAATTCTGCTCCATCATTGGCAAAACACCCTGTAAAAGCATTGACTAACTTCTTTACCGGAATTATTTGCTGAATTACGCAAGCGCTTGTTGGTCCAAATGTTGAAAAAAAAAAATAAGTAGCACTGAAATACAGTGAATGTCCAGATCTGCTGGATTTTTGGGACACATCCTAAGCCACGCTGGTACTTAATGCCATGCTAATACTGGCTAAACTCTTGAAAAATGTTACTTCAAATGAGTGCAACGCTAGGTCGCCCCATTTTCCTGGCTGTTAGGTTATGTCACTTAGGGATCGCCTTTAGGAGCCCCTTATCATGCAAACTGTTATTGAGGAATCAAGCGCAAGAAGAAATTTGTGGTCAAAGACAGTGCAGCGATGTCTTTGCATCGTGTGCCCAGCCCCAGGCTGCTCCAGCTTTCTGATCTTGCACCCTCATCTCTTCCCACACATAGAAGTTTTCAAACGGTCCCATTTCTCCACTGGCAGCAACATTTGAAAAACTTGACAGGTTTTGGTGATGCATTTTTGTTTTCGAGTCACCCCTAATTATTGCCATGTGATCAAATTCGCAGTTTCTTATCTGCATAAACCCTTATCTGCATAAACACCAGAGCACATCTTGTTTTCCAGCTTAACCAGCCAGCCGATAATCAAAGCTCTCCCGCCTTAATCCTTCTTATGCAAAGGTCAGCACATCTCCTTGCACCATGTCCTGAAAGAGGACTCCTTTTTAAAAAGAAATAAAATAAAATATTTTTAAAAAAACCATTCGGTCCTTTGGGCTGGTGTTGGACAAGTTTAAATCCCGGGGAAACTGTCCACAGTGAAATTTCCCCTACTTGCTATGTTTACTGGGAGAACTCAGAGGATGCCTCCATGTGTCTTATAGGGATGGAAATGATAGCTTAATGCAATTCTATATTTTTCCTGAAATTGTTTTAGGTTGTAGGACAGAGCTCTTGGAGGTTTGAATCTTGCAATTCCCTCACCAGGACGGTCATTTTAACTTGCCCCATCCAATCATTATTTGTAATCCAAACTACAAGTCGAGAGATGCAGATACTTCAAAATAAATGTATTTTCCAAATGGCTTCTTAGGTAGAAAGTAATAAAATGCTAATAGGCTGCAGAGTGGAAAGAGAAAAAGAGAAAAAAGAGACAAAGAGAAGAGAGTAGGACGTGCTTTCTGGGACAGCCATGATCAAAGGAGACAGAGGGGAATATCTGACTTATTTATCAAAATTCTCTATATGAGTCCAGCTAGGAGAGCAGCAGTGATGCCCTGGCAAAGGTCCAGCCCTCTCTTCCAACCCGTGATGGAGGACTTCCACCCACACCCTCCAGCTTTCTTGGGAAATGCCGCTTTGCCGCCACTTCTAGAATCAGCAGCAGCCAAAAAGAAAAAGAAGAAAAAGAAGAGAAAAAAAGAAAAAAAAGGAAAAAAGAAAAAAAGAAAAAAAGGAAAAAAGAAAAAAAGGAAAAAGAAGAAAAGCAAAAGAAAAAAGAAAAAAGAAGAAAGAAAAAAAACAAAAGAAAAAAGAAGAAAAATAAAAGAAAAAAGAAGAAAAATAAAAGAAAAAAGAAAAAAGAAGAAAAATAAAAGAAAAAAGAAAAAGAAAAAAAAAGAAAAAAAAGAAAAAAGAGAAAAAAGAGAAAAAAGACTATTGAATGTGGAACAAACCTCCTGGGAAACACCATAACCCAGCAACACTCAGGTTCCCCTCCACTTGGCTTTGAGACAAGCTGTCTCAAGCACGAAGCGCAACGAGCTGCACAAAACCCACGCCTGAAAGGCACGGAGGGAAGATGAGCTTTGAAACAGGGCTTACAATTAGAGCGTTTTCTGGATGCACAATAATTAGCATCCCCCGGGTTGCCAGGGCCCCAAAGTCTGACGAACAGGGTTCAATTTCCCTTGGCACCGCAGAAATATGCGTCTTCGGGGCACGGACATGCTCAGACACCGATTTTCGAAAGTATTTGCTGGCTGACAGAGCAGCAACTCCTTCACACGCGCTGAGGCTTGTAAAGGACTTGGAAATTTCTCTGGAAACTGGAGGTTGTCGGGGAGATGCTGAGGTGTGCGAGGGGGTGTATGGGTGGCGTCACGCTGGGTTGGACAAGTTTTAACAGTAAAAAATACAATTTTGTCCTTATTTTACTAAATCTTACTTCAATATCCTCCAAAATTGAGACGGTTTTCTATGGAGCTTCACGATAGCAGATTTTTTTTTAAGGTCTGGCCAGGCTTTGCGCCTCGCTTTCACGCCAATCGTTGCGAACAACGTGAAGGCAACGCAGGAGGGTCCTCAAAGCCTGAGAGGGGCTCCTGGGCTGTTATATGTGATTTATCCAACTGACTTGAGCTGTTCTGGCAGTCTCTTGCCATTATGGAGAAAATGCTATTTATGCAGGTGTGATTTTGTTTATTTTTTTTAAATACTGGGTTCTGTCAGCAACTGCTTCAATCTGTTTTCATACCTCGGTAAGTGGTAATTGGAAATATCAACTGCTTTTTTCTCTCCTGTTCTCTTTTACGGAAATAAGTGCTGCAATGATGAGCTCGAAGAGGCTCCGTAGCTATTTCCCAGCTGTCATTTAATAAGCAATCTGGAAGATTTTAGGTCCTCTGGAGAACAGGGTGAATACGGTCAGTCTCTGATATCAGCAATGCTTCAGAGTCCCACAAGCATTACCTCTTGTAACGAGTCTTGCTTTAGACTTGCACAGAGGTATTTCTCAGGTACTAATATTTTTTTAGGGTCACATAACTTACTGCAAGAGGTTTTTAATATTTCAATTTATCTTCAAACTTAAATCCTTTAGAAATGGAAGCAAGGCTGAATGCTACAGGCATTAAACGCCCTTTCTTTTCCTCTTTCAGCTCTTGTTATCATATGTGGACAAAAGCCATTACAGGAAAATGTTGTGTACCCCACCTCAATTTTTCATTGCTCAGAATATCTGCTTGTCTTCTTGTAAATGGTCGAGAGCAAGGAAAGGCAGGTAATCAAGAAGTCTGGATCCATTCGATGCCTTGAGGGCCTGACCAGGTTGCTGCTAACTCATTTATTCAGTACATCTGTAATAATAGATAATAACATCACACGGCAATCGCAGAAATAAATACGCGGCCACAAAGGTTAAACCAACGGCTGCTTCATTTGTATAAAATCATTGTTTTCATGGAACGAGGAGCTGATTAAAGCTTGAAATGGCAAAAATAATTCCTTGAAGAGCCTACATTGCTCTCTTAAGACTGATCTTTATTGGCACAGAGGAGAGCATGTCCACTCTAATGGAACAATTTAAATGCATAACGGTTAAAATAAACTCCTTAAAGTATATCTCCACATTCCTTACATTGACTGGTAAGACATCGCCTTTTCATAAAATACCGTATAACCAAGAGACATTTTAGAGCAGAAAAAAAGAATTACACCGTCTATCGCAGGCTAGTCTATAGCAATTTCTACACTTAAAAGCATGATTGATTGTGTGAGAGGTAAAACTAAAACGAGCCTCACACAGCTCTGCAGATTTAAGCCTCCTTTCTGGTTTTCCGTAGACATAAGGGGGGTTGGACTAGATGATCTCTGGACGTCCCTTCCAACCCTTAACATTCTGTGATTCTATATGTACCGTTCCCAGGGAAACTTCTGCAGGGAAGAATAAAGCAGTAGGGAACATGATAGAAAAGTAATAATAATTATTATTATTATTATTATTGCACCAAAACCCCATAAAGGTAAACTAAACCTCAATATTGTATATGCCCCACTTTGAGACACCCTCACCTGGCCAAGCCCAGGCTGATGGAAGGAGGGTCAGGACGGGGAGGGCAGCCCTTCCCACCCAACCTGCTGAGTCTTTTCCTCCTTAGGGTTGTCATCAAGCTCTGAGGTGATGATTCACGGCACAATAAATAAATTCTGGATACTTTTCCTGGGGTTTAATTTCAAGAATGGTAAATAAATAAGTCTACATTTGATCAATTTATGATCTGGCAGATGCGTTGCAAATTTACTCTGATGGAAAGCTGGAGTGATCTGACCATAGGCACGGACAGGTTGGAAACAAGTCAATGAGTTAGATCAGATCTTCTCCATCAGCCACTAAACAGATCTCGGGATGAATTCACAATGACAAAGAATTACCTTCTTTGGGAGAACTTAGGGAGGCTTCGCCTTTCTTCCAACACAGGGCCCTGACTTAAACTGGGAAGATGTCAGGTTGAGAACACCTCAAAACTTCAAATACAATTACTTCAAATGCAAGATGAGGGAGCTTCCTAGGGAAGACTGGGCGTGAAAGGATTTGGCCAGTAGAGAAAAAGAAGAGCGAGGTCCTTGCTCATCCCTGCAGGCAGGAAAGCCTGGATGGAAGGGGACCAGCTTGCTGTCATTCCCACCACAAAGCAGGGGACAAGATCTTTCCCCTGTGCTGATTTTGGAGCCTTGAGACCCCCATAAGGATGTTTGGGTCCCAGTCACTGTGCACAGACACAGAAAAGGGGTTTTATTTGCTCGTGGCTTCTCTTTAAAAAGCTGACAATTCAACCTTGAATTTTCAACAGGAAGTGGAAAATATACAGAGAAACCAGCTTGGTAGAAAAACTATTCTTTTTTTTTTAATTAAAATCAAATCCACGCATGTTTGCATGCTCTTTCTGGCTTCTTCTTCCCACTGCATGGGCAGGAGAAGGTGATTTGTCTCCTCCTCCTCACCCACCCTCACACTCAGGATTGTGCCCAGGTTAGCGCAGAGCTGAGCCCATTGGGATCCCAGATGAAGCTTTAAGTATCAGCAAGAAGAATTAAGAGTAGTTATTTCCAGTAATTACAAGTGGTATCAGTCAATTTTATGCACGGGTGGTTAAGACACCAAAGGCTATAAAATCATATGATAATGAAAAGAACAATCCTAACAGCTTTTATTTATTGCCTTTTCTATCGCTGGAGACCACAACCACTGCTGTAAATGTGCAAACAATACCAGTGAAGGCTTTAGTGCATTTTATCACCCATTTCCATTTTCTGGAGGCTGATGAGACAAGGCTTTGTGCTCCACGTATGGTGTAATTAAGATTCTTTTAATGAAAAATTTGCTTTAATGAAAAGCAAAGCTAAGGCAGTTATCAACCAATTTATGCAGGAAATATCTAGCACAAAAATACCCAGGATAGAGGCAAGACTTTTGTAGATATTAGATATTTGATTGCATCTATTAGATATTTAATTGTATCAGAGGCAAGCAGGCAAAGCCCACCCCAGGCTGCTGCTCATGCTTGTGGTCAGAAGATGGCAAAACCCCTTAGAAAAACAGCAAAAATTTGGGTGGAATAAGTGTGAAATGCTCATAGACCCTGTGGTCAACCTTCTCCACCTCTTTTTTGTCCAGCACCACACCAAAGTACACCTGGGTGGAGCCCCATTCCTTTGGGATGTCTTGGTGGGGTTTGGGGTATCCTGGGAATTCGGGTTTGGTTTCGTTCGATCATTCCCTTCGGATTAGCCAAGTTACAAAAAGCCGCCTTTCTAAAAAAGTTACCCAAAGAAAACACATTTCACACGTTTTCCTAAATAGTCAGACGCCCGCAGGCTAAACATTTCTGAATTAATTCTGTTACGTTTTTCCTGGCTGAACTATAATTATTGCAGCAGTGGGGGTGAGTCATCACTAGCTGGAGCTTATCTTCTGGAATATAGCTAATACTGTGTGTGTTGGAGCCCCATCAGCTGCTTACTCCAATATCTTTATTATTAAAAGGAAAAAAAAAAGGAAAGAAAGCCACAGACAGAATCTATCTGTCATTCACACGCAGCGTGTCACGCAAACCCTTAATTTGCACCTTTCCTGCGAGAAAGAGATTTGTTCTTCTGCTTGATGAGTGTACAAATAAACAGGAGAAGAAACTCAGAAGCTGGGGAGAAAAAAGCAGAAAGAAAGGAAATCCTGCTCTGGGTATTTGCCCTTTTCCTTTGGGTGCTGCGGGGAGGGTCTGGGAGGCCTCACACCGACTCAGTGACCATCTTCGCGTCCTTCTGGAGGAGCCTGGGAACGGGAAGGCAATGAGAAAGCAGAGCCCCAGCAACGGGAGCCTTTTTGTCCGTTCTCAGGAGTTCCAATTTTCTCGTTTCATCTCTTGTTGAAACACCTCAACTGAAGCTTCCCCCGTTTTGTTAAATTAGATCCCACATCCTAATTAACAGCTTCTGCACTTGAGAATAGAGCCTCCTGCTTGAAGAGTAATGACTCTTTCCTGTTCTAGTTTCCTGCCTAATTTATACTCTGCCACAGCCTTTAGAGGGAGCAGCTTTTAATTACGTGAAAAGGTAACTCATCCATTTGTCTGTAACACCCCTGGTAAAGATTTCCTTCATTAAAGTTCTTGTGGCTTATTGCACCGAAGCATCCAGAGATCTGCTGCTGCTCTTAACGGGATAACCGAGGGGCCGGATCTACTTGTAGCTTTAGTTTTCTCGCTGAGGCCATCTCCAAATTGGATGGAAAATTTATCATAGAATCATAGAATGGCCTAAGCTGGAAGGGACCTTAGAGATCATTTAATCCAGCCTCCCTGTCGCCAGGGACGCCACCTCTCGACTAGATCAGGCAACACATGGGGACTGAACGGGAATCGAACCCGCGACCTTGGTGTTGTCAGCACCATGCTCCAACTGACTGGCCCCCTACTGTTTTATTCAACAACTAAAAAGCCATTAGAAATGAACATGTCACTTCTAAAAAAAAACAAACCCAAGAAAAACAAACCCAGCTGTGACCCCATCAGCTGCCCCTTAAATAAAGCGACAATAAAGTCAAGCACCATGATGATGGGCAAAAATGCAAAGCTCGGGAGAGCATCTGCACAAGCTCAATGCTAGAAAAAGATGAATTTCCTATTTCCAGAGACAAATTCCTTGACGACAACTCATATTTTGCCCGACAGTTTGAAGGACACCCCAAAACATGAGCAACATGAGTGCCCAGGCTCTCCCGAGCGCCGGCAGCAGTTTTGGGCCAACTCATCGTGTTGTAGATCAAGTGAAATTCTCCCCGCGGGGACAAAGCTGTGAGGTTTTTTTGGCGTGCTACAAAACCACCTTACCACTGCAGGCTTCCCCGTGGTTGGTTTGTGTTCTGCGTGGTCCCAGTGTACTGTATTTTACAGCATATTTTTTTTCCTAATCAGAGTGTCTCAAAAAACCCCTAAATTCACCTGAGTGGTATAATTCTCACATTACATCTGTCAGGTTGATTAAGCAGTTCAGGGTCCTGGCTTTATTTATTTATTTTCCCCCAGTGCTCATGTTTAGGTCACATTCATTTTAAATATAAAACACCGTCCGATATATATGGCCGCTCACAGTTAGATTTCTCTTTCCTTGCTCAGATTTCACTGCCACGGTACCTATAAACACGGGCAGTTAGAAATCCAAGGCTAAAACTACCAGTTTTCTCCTTTAAAATTAAAAAGCTCTGGTTTTCATCAGCAGTGTGACTTGAGGTAAATTAACTTTCACTTTGGCTTTTGATGGATGTATAATAAACTCTGCATTGTTCAGCTGGAAATCTTGGAGCTATTTTTCATTCCAAATGTCTTCTGAGCGGCACGTCTGACAGGTTATTAAGATTTTAGTATCACTGTGGAAACATTTTTCTAGGCTTCTTGGCTAGGATCAGGAGAGGTTCACCACACCTTTGCCATCTCCGCACCTGCCTGCTGATCCTGCGAACCAGCTGGTTTTCAAAATTCAGCTTTTTTAAGTTACCGAGCACAGGAAATATTTAAGAGGCAACGGTTTCTAATTCTGGTTTCTTGGTCCTAACCACCAAGGTGCGCCAAGCAAGGCTTTCACATCATTCAAACTGCAACACCAAGTTGTGCCAGGGGAGGTTTAAATTGGATATTAGGAAAAATTTCTGCACCAAAAGGGTTGTTAAGAACTGGGACAGGCTACTCGGGGCGGTGGTGGAGCCCCCATCCCTGGAAGTATCTAAAAGACGTGTAGATGTGGTGCTCAGGCACGGGCTTTCGTGGTGGGTTAACAGTTGGACTCAATCTCAAAGGTCTTTTCTAACCTAAATGATTCTGTTTCTATTTAAGTGCATGAAGTTAAGCTAGGAATTACTGGGAAGGCCGAGGTTTCTCTGAAGGATCGTGGAATTACAGAGGCAGGAGATGCTCCTGGAGCTCCCTGGGGGACTCAGACCCCCCAGCACCCCTCTGCCAGGGCTGGGGGGG
>NW_009698534.1:12339-42539 GCF_000703405.1 Apaloderma vittatum | reverse complement strand
ATTAATCCTGCTTCTATAAAGTTTTTCACGTGTTGCAATTTTCCAAGCAATTTACAGAACACGTTTCAGCTTCCTACCGAAAGGACGGCGCGGGTAAGCGTTTTCCTTTTTTTTTTTTGTGCTACGCTGTGACTTCAGTGCTTACCTACCTACCTCCAAACCTTTCCAGTTTGAAATAATCAACTGCAATGAAAAAAATGAAATATTTTCTAGACAGAAGCTAAAGAAAAGGTTAAACTCTTCATATGATATATTTGAGCAGATTAAAATCCCAGACTCCCTAAAGTCCATGCAACCATCAATTTCTGCTTCTACATATTTTAATTTTGGTTCCCAATCTGACTTTATGGTATCTGAGGGCAGGTGAGGGAAAAAACACCCACAGAGAGATGAAGGACAAGGTGAGGCAGGCAAGAAAGGGGCAGGCATTGGGTGATAAATGGGCTCCAAAGGCAATTTCCAAGTTCCCAAAGCCCTCTCCCGGCAAATGAATTTCAGAGATCTTGAGCAAGCGCGATCTGATGACACGTAATATCACTTACTTGAGTAAAAAATGACAAGACGGGTGCCGGTTGCTCGCTCTGTTCTGATATAACTGCTTCTTGCTGTCTGAGTCATCTCTGTCAGCCTGCTCAACCCCACAGAGATTTTCCCTGGGTGTGTAATGTCACGGATTCGTGCTCCGTATTTCAGAACTTTATGAAAGAAAGAAGCATCAGGCACAAAGCTGCCACGAAATCGCTGCTGAATGTCTCTAAACTCCAAACCTGAGCAGCCGTACCTCGGTATGGGTCAGCATTATTTCTGAAGTCAGCAGCCACTCGTTAAGAAAGTTAACTCTTCATTTCTGCCTTGCAAAACCTTCACTATGAAAGGTCACATGGAACTTTCTAGTCTGCTCAGACTCTTTTTTTTTTTTTAATCATTATTTTATTAACACTGATACAATGCCGTCAAAACAGAAGATACGAAGTCGAATAAATTTCTCATTAGTGTTTGAATATCTTGCTAGCCTGAAGGTCCAAGGTTGTTAAATAGAAATTGTTCTCAAACAGAGAATATTTCTCACATTAGTCCTGCTCATTTTGTTTTATTTGCTTTGCCCTCCTGAAACGAGAACAAGAAATACTCTTTGCACAAGAAGAAGAAGAAGAGGGAAGGTGTCTGAGAGCCGAGGGTCACTTAAATACACGCAAGTCCAATTCAAACCTTGCCACCCAAGGTGCTGAACATGCAGCTACAACAGCTTTGCTTTTCACAACCGTAATTCCTCTCTTTCTCATCAGTAGATCTGTTGTTTGCCCCAGGACACTTGATGGATGAATCGGACTTTCATATTTTCTGACACTTTTTTCCCCCAAGTGCTATAAATCAGCGTTTTATGAATGAATAAATCCCATCTGCCAGCTGTTAAAAATCTGCTTCAAGGCTGTGAAATCTAGGTCATTTTGTTTCAGGACTCTGGTGCCACCAACAATAAATAAAGTCCTTGCTGCACAACTACGGATATTTTAGTCTTTCTGTTAAAATAAGCTGGTAACTGTCGAAAGCACTTGCCGGAAAATGAGCAATCGCGTTTGAAAATGTATTTGGGCCACTCGAGCCTGGAAGCCTTCACAAAAACTCTGAGCCTTGGTATGTCCTAGACCCTCCTGGAGTGGCTGCGACAAAGCAGGCGTACATTAAAACTTGGATGGGATGAGATCAGTCTTGCTGAAGAATAATTTATAACTAAGAGAGGGTATATTTCTACTACATGTAAAAAAAAAAAAAGCACACACTGCAGTGCTTCCCCAACAATTGCTGTGCCAGCCTGAGAGGGGCAGTTTCTGGCAAAGCTTCAGAGCCACGAGAATAAGTTTTCTGAAAATTGTGCACATCAGAACGCACATTTATCTCTCTGTCTGATTTACATGTACAGTTATTACATGTGTGGGCGGCAGCAGCCACTGTGCGTGTGGATGATTAATGAAACGTGTAAAAAAACCCCACATTTTGTCGCTACGAAGGTGGCACAATCTAAATAATTTTGTGCGCAATTTGTGTCCAGAGCACATTTTTACCCCCTGTAGCCACACCCTTTAAAAGCCAGTTTGGGGAGTGGGAATCCCTCCCCATCACTTTTAACCTCACGCAATCCCGAGCTCAAGGTTGCAAAACGTAAAAATGCAATTTCTCACTAATAATATCCCTAATGTTCCGTTTAGTTTGGGTTCTGGTAAGTGGTCACTAATTATATTACATCTTATGCTAATGAAGCATAAAAATGCTATTTCCATGTTCATCCTGAGTTGGTACAGTATTACCCAAAAGATAAGGCAGAGATCCTTGCCTGGTGCATATATCCCTCCAAAACTGGAAATAGTTGCCACTGAAATAATTGATGCGCAATACTTCTTGACACGCCTGTTTTTAATCAAAGCATATTTCAAATTAAAAAAGGGAGAAGAGTTTTAAGGGAATCTTTGTGCCAGATGGTGATCCCTAATTTACCTCAAGTGTGTTGGATGCAGCATGAGTCACTCCTGATCAGCTGAGGCTGGTGTGTAAAATAATGCTACGAGGAAAGAGCTGAAATGACCGTGTGGGACTTACTTTCTGCTGATATCTGAGCTGTTTAAGAGTTAGTGGGAATTCAGGTTTTCTCCAAAACTATGATCCTGGAAAAGAACCACTGCTGATTCAGCAAGCATTGATGCTGTGAGTGCTCCATGAGTACCTGCTGCTGCAGGTAGCAGCTCCTTGTTCTCTTCTCAGCTGCAGATTGGCAGAGAATACATTAAAAAAAATTAAAAACTGATAAAACAACTTAAACGCAACTTCAGCTTTTTCCACTGTGAAGACTCCTAAGAAGAAACCAGCACAGAATGTGTTTTGTCATGTATCACATTTTTTTGTCGAAGCAATTTGGAAAAATTCTACATCAGGCCGGTGGATTTTACAGCTTCAGCTCCAGAAAAACAACTTTCAGGACCTAACTGGAAAATCTGTGCTGCGAGACAGGTGACTGTTAGAGGGCTCCTTTCACTTTTATGTACTTCCATTCCTGTCAGCTCCTAATTTGGCGTGTTCGTTGATGGTGAACGAACGACTGCACCGTACTGAAACGGCAAATCATGCACGCAAGGAACATTAGTATTTCCAGCTTCCCTTTACACATCAGTGAGATGCATGCTGTATAAATTAAGCTGAGAACGAGGCCATGATTTGGCACTATGTTGGCAGATTATGAACTGCAATTTGTTTCGGTGCCTGAATGTCAATCCCCAAACCCCCAAGTCTTGGATCATCTTCAGGTTTTCACTCTGCTCTGTTGGAGAGTGTGTGTAGATAACCCCTTCTGGGATTTTATTTTATTTTTTTTTATCACTCTGCTCTGCTGGACAGTATGTGTAGATACTCCCTTTTCGGATTATGATTTTTTTTTTTTTAAAAAAGCCTAGGGATTTAATCTTATTCTAGAGTGGTGATGCTGGGGCAAGGGGACACAACCTCATGACAACTGGAGAGGCTACAAATCCTTCAGCTGCTCTGGTAAATCTGGACCTGAGAACTGGGCAGGATTAAGGACCATTACATGGGAACTCACTGCAATCACTGCATAAACTCCTGCTAATTTGAGAAGTTTTTACCCTAGGGTGTAAATAATCCTAAACCAGATGCAACTGCGTTAATATGTTACGAGTGGCGAATGGAGAGACATGGATAAAGCCTTTGAGCTTTCCTGCAGTTGTCTTTTCTCTCTATGACTCTCAGTAAAACTTTACCTTAGCAGTAGCTCACTGGAGACAGAACTGGTAGAAAATTAGGTTCTCTGATACCTTCATATTTGCCACCAAAATGGGTACCCGAGCCCCCGGTCCTGTCTGCTGGGAGCAGACCCACGGAGGCAGTTTCACGGTCAGGGCATTGTGAACTGCCCAACACCTTCATTCTGTGGTGTTTACAACGACCCTCGGAGCCTCAATATTTCACCAGCCCTACTGGAAAGAAATGACATTTTTCAAAAGCTCGATTCGATCAGCGCTTGCCTGGCAAAGCAGAATGTCCCCGCAGAAGAGGAAGCATTTTGAGATTTCCAGCTCACATTTTAGAGCATAAACATCACCAGCCATGGCAATATTTGGGAGCTTACTTACCTAAACACCTCTTTACATACTACTTTATTTCCGAGAGGGCAAGGTTTTCAGTTGCAAAACCTATTTTTTGTTTAATTTGCATTTCAAAGTAGCTATCAAATATGAATTCCAGTGTGAAGCATTAGCATAAAGCCATTCAGTATTATATATTCTCTCAAAAGTGCCAGGAAAAATTCCACAACTATTGCCTTTCCATTTGGCAACATCTTCCTACCCTGAATATTTGCATAAAATAATTCCACAATAAATAAGAGTTTATACTCCTTACATTATTTCCAAATAGATAACTTCTTCACAATTTTCTAAGCCAAGGAATCCTGCTATTGCAAATAAACTAGTTCCCTCTTTTCTAAGCACTGCACAATAGTTTCAGAAAAACATTCCCTACTCTTTCTTTCACTTAACCACCTAGGTAGATTTTTTAATTTATAAGATTTGGAGGTTTTAAACCACTCCGAAATCACTGAAAAAGGGTTGACCAAGGTGCACTGCTGTTTGTGTGCTTAATTCTATCCCCATTTGCAGCTTAGGATTGCCAAATTATTGGAGTAAATTAATGCACAGAATCATCTCCACCCTCCCTCCAGGTACTCTAAGCTATTGAATTAGCCCTAAATTTTCATAGGTACATCTTTGCAAGTTAACATTCGGCCTGGAATTACCCTGTCTCACAGAATTAGACTTTAAATACTGTATTTCCAGTGTTCTTCCAGATTTTGCACGGCAAAGAAGAAAGCTATGACGCAGCTGAGGCAAAACACGGAGTAAAACAAAGAAGGAAAATGGACAGGAGTAAGTTAGGATCAGATCTTTGATCAAACTAGGAATAAAAGTTGGACATTGAGCTCAATTCTGCATCTGTCTGGGGATGTCATCCCCACCAGTTCTGTCTAGAACTTGTTTCTGCAAAAAAGTCTCAGAAATGAGGAAGTCGAATGCAAAGCATCTTTTCTTTCTTGAAATATGCACATTGACCTACCCCTTGCCATTGATTATGTGTCAACCTTCTAAGAAAAAGAGGAAGGAAATGCAAAAAAAACCCAGTATGCTTGTGTTTTGCACATGACCGTGCAGGTTATATGGAACAGGCAAACATCTCAGGATTACAACTCACATCTCTGTTAGATATACTTTTACGAAAATATAGTTACGTTTCCCAAACATTTACATCAAGGTCTCAAAAACCTCATGTGCTTTTCGTGCTTTGAATGAAGTTTGACAGAAATCAGGCTTCTCTCAAGCACAAACTCTTATTTCACCAAGTAGATAAGCAACAACCTGCCACCCCCTCCCTCCCCAGCTCCCCCATGGGTGCCCAGGTAACACCAAGCACACGTTTAAAACTCACACCAGCTGTGACATCAAACTCAGACTCAAGATCCTTTTTAGCCCTAATTAAGGAAGGAAGGGGAAAAATAAAAATAGTAGATCATGATAAAAATTACTTTTAACACAACAGCCTAGAACCACAGAATCATTGAGGCTGGGCAAGACCTCTGAGATCATCAAGTCCAGCCTGCGACCCAGCGCTGTCACATCAGCAACTTCCACAAAACAAATTAAATAAAAGCCCCAACCCTCTTTGAAGAGCCACAGTCTGAGAATAAAACCAAAATGCACAGGCTCAAGTAAACCTGATTCATTGCGGCATGTTTTAAGAGGGTGCTTTCTGCAACCCTACCCCTCTTGCAATATAGCTTTATGCTCATGTTGATGTAATAAAGTGTTATTTAGAGTGAGGCTTATGTGTCCAGAAAGAAATTCCACAAATTCTCAGAACTTTTTACATTGCTGGCATCAGATGTTCAAGCACACAAGAGTTCCACTGCACGGCAAAGGCTTAAGACAACAGTGATGCTGTAGAAGACCCAAATAATGCTCTTCAGTGATGCTGGAAAATATATTCATTGAAAAACAGAGGATGGGCATTCTTTTTCTCCTTTTTTTTTTTTTTTCCATAGGGAGAGGGATTCAGTAACAGCCTCTATTTTCTTTGGCGTGATTATACAGAATCTCATGTCATGCATGCCCTCTAATCCATGAAATAATGCTTTTCTGTCTCAGAGAGTCGTGTCTAAAACAGGGGCATGGCAGAAATATGCTCCCAAAGCCAAGGACAGCTGAAAGACCATCTATAACACATGCAGGGCTGAGGAGCAAAGGTCTTATGCATACACTAAGGGTTCTCAGGGACACTAAATATGAACATTTAAAATGAAAATAACTCTTGAATGACAAAACGTGAATATTTTTTATTATCTGGATTATTAAACCTCCTCCTGGAAAGTGAGTTAAGAATCTCTGGGATGTTTTTGCAGCAGCACGTTGGGTTTGGGGATGTCTAATAACGTGGTGATCCAAGCTCATGTTTGCAGGGGATCAGTGCCCTCATGGAACCCTCTCCAGGAAGGTGCAAGGGTCTCTCTTGACAGGTTTGTGCATCAAATATCAGCTGCCCAATTCCCTTTCATTTGGGTTAAGGACAAGCAAAGGATCCATTTCAATACAGGAGAATATCCCTGCAGAAATATTTAACAATTAAGTATATCAGGATTAAACACACTGGGTGGAAATAAAGAAAGGAAAGCACAAACTGGGATTTTCATGTGCAAAGTCTAAGCTCTTTTGAGCCTCACTGATCCTTACCATGCTGTCTCAGAGAAAATTTATGTCTCAATCAAGTGGATTGATTTGGGTTTTTTTTGCAGAGATTCAGAAAGCTCTGAAATGGGAAGGGGCAGACAGATGTCGAGAGCTGCCCAACAAACACCGATGTAACTCCACCTTAGGAAGCTGATTTTAAAATTATTGCAGAAGAAATTCTGGAAAATATCTTACCATCAGAAAGTGAAATATAAAAATGGGCTTTGAGTGGACAAGAAGCCACGGTAGGATTTCCAGTGACACCGTTCCCAGCACTTTGCTAATCTTGGGTGGAAAAGCTAAGGTCAAAATTTTAATTTCTTCACATGCCAAAAAATACAGCTCTGGACTAAAACCACTGAATTCTCCAGAGTGCCTCCATGTTGCATTTCAATTTCATTTGGGGGAAGAAGTCTGCTTCTGAAATTTGGCTTCAAGATTTAATCTTTGGGGTTTCATACATTCCAAGCTCACCAAATTAAACACGAGAGAATATAAATCACCAGTGCTCTGGGTTGCTCGGGAATCATAGAATGGCTGAGGCTGGAAGGGACCTCAGAGATCATTTAATCCAACCTCCCTGTCATGGGCAGGGACGTCTCTCAACTAGATCAGGCAACATATGGGGATTGAACGGGGATCGAACCCACGACTTTGGTGTTATCAGCACCACACTCCAACCGGTTGAGCTATGTGGCCCCCTAGAATGTGGAATGTGAGCAGCAGATTTTTTAGAGGTCAGGGGAAACAGCACTATGGTGTTCCTAAAAACCATGAATTTAGCACATGAAACATTATGACATACTAATCTATTTCTATTTCATCACTGGACCTACTTTGCATAAAAATAAAGTTACAGAGGATGATTTTATTCCAGCACGCAAACTCTGCTCTTCATTTCCATCTCTGAACTGCTCTTTAGAACAAGACATTCCTTTTGTTCCTCATAAAATGGTAATATTTTATCCAACAGGCAGTACAATATGTAAGACTTCTGGACACTATCATAATCAAATATAATAATAATGTGATATTCTTCTTTGCTCCTCAGAGTACCCAAGTAATTTTATTATTTCGAAGACGGTTTGAAAGCATCTTAACTACATCTTTATTGAAGCAACATAAATGTCTTTAAAGCAATCTTGGTGCAAATGTATCAAGAACACTCTCGAAATTCCTTGTTATACCTTGTACCTGAAAAATCTATTTGAGACATATTCTCCTGTATTGAATTTCTGTCTGAAACAGCTGATTTAGGCGGCTGATAGAGTATGGCAGGTGCCCCATTCATTGCGTTATCATTTTATACAGTCCGTCCATAAAGCCCCCGAGAGAAGGATGTACTGTCTGTCCATGAAAAATAATCCACTGTCTGTGGCTTATGGGAACAGCAATAGAATTTTAAATACCTTGGAAAGACCAAAGCTTGGCCATTTACATTATTCGAGCCGCATTTTTCTAGCTGAACGGCCGTATTCAATCTCACAATGAGAGGAGTAATGCAATTAAATCAGCACCGTAATGAGGTACTGGGAGCACGGGTTTTAGTTTAAAAACAAAAGCTTCCAAATTTTAAAATAATGGAGCAACACGACTGTTGCACATGATGTGAAGAATTCATTATTGGACACAGCAGTAAAATGTCAAATACGGCATCCTAAAGCAATATTCTGCAGTTCAACTACGGCTCTTTTGATAACCCATACTCACATACTTCCTGACGTTAACTGCCCAGACCCCCCTACAATTTTCGCTCCCCACAACACCTACCCTGTCCAACAGGGGGAGAAATATTTAATTAAATATCCCCAAAGTACAGAAGGCTGTGTTAGGAAGTTGGCAGGACACGCTCCAAAAGATTTCAGTTGTAAGAAGAGATTGTTCTCCGTGTCCTGTGTTGTTGGGGATTTTTTTTACCAGGATCCTGGAAGAGTCACATCAATAGAACTAAGCAAAACCAGCCCTGACAGCTTACTAAACCAGTAAAGTTCTATTCATAAAGGAAAAGAATCAAAGTGCTCTCTCTGGATAGCCACCTGACCCAGATTTTTTAAAAGAAATTCTATGAATTCAAGGTTGCAACATTAATTTGTTTTAAATCAACCCAAGAATCTACAACTAGAAAGACGTGTACAAGGTTACACGGTCCAAACAAGTGAGATCATTGGGAACAACACTTCTTCAGCTACAGGGAGATAATTTTTTTCCTCATCCCTGAAGCTGCCCCCCTGGTCTCCACGTTGGGAAGCTGCATCAATATGGAGGGTATATGCATGGTACAGAGGGCACGGTGCTTAAATTTGTGCTTAAATTTCTGCTCTTTAAACCCACAGCCTCTCTGACAACGTATCCACAACAAGTATTACTAACCATGGGAGATAAGGTGAATAATTTAATAGCCAACATTCACGGTATCACCTCTCAAACAAACCAGTAACCAAATATGTCAGAAAATTGTGTATTAATCCATTTAAACAAAAAGAAAAAAAATTACCTCAGGGACTAATCCATTCACAAAGCTATTACTGTTAGCAGCCAGTTGTGCAAGAACTAACTTTGGAAATGATTCTCTCCTGGCACAGAGAAATTAAATATATGGTCATTTGCAACAGGAAAACTGATGGACAGCCTGGATGAAGCTGCCTTTATAAAGTCAGTTGGTCCTGGAATTTGACCAAAGGAAAAAAGGATGGATAACATTATGAGGTCAACCGACCAAATAGTAATTTACACTCGAGGAATTAAAGTTCTGACTAAGATTTGATAATTCCTACATGGGAAGTTCATGTATCATCTTGATGTTAAAATTAAGACCTTGTCAGAAATACTTAGGGCTTGCAAACCACGGGTCGTGGAAAGTTGATGTGGGTTTAACTTCTCTGTGTTGGGGACGGCTGATCACACCAGTGTTCTGGCTCTGCTGCTCCAGGACACTGAGGTTTACAGAAGAAAAATCATAGAATCACCAAAAGTATTAAGGGTTTTTCCCTTAAATGTATTCCTTTAGCAGAACTGTTCAGTGCATCCTCTCTCTTAAAATGTCATATACGACTTACTAATCAACTTTAACTGACCCTAAGAAATAATTTCAAAAGCAGTCAAACTGGCTCAAAAAAAATGCCTTTATTGAAATAGATTTAGAACCTCCCAAAGATGAGGACAATATTTGCTATTAGGTTGCTTAAATTCACAGCAGTGAGAAAGGTCCCTTCCAGCCTAGGCCATTCGATGATAAAATGAAATGCCAGAAAAAAAGAAAAGAAATGGCTAAAATGGTGTCTATTCAGGTAAAAATACACTTTTTCTAGTATATTTAATCTAAAAAAATATTTTATGAGGAGAAATAAATGCTTTCCACTTTGGGAGGATATAATTTGAACACATTTGGAAGGACACGCTGCCCTGCAATGGGCACCATTCAAGTGATGCTGCCACACTTCAGTGTTGATATAACCACTAATACAGTTTAATAGATCTGGATCTGGCTATTTCAATAGCGCTTCCCCTACATAATAATAAGCTTCTATCACATGTATTTTATATTTTATATTCCTTCTCGTTCTACTAACCATTACTGTATAGTCTGTTATTTAGATTTCTCACATTTTTCCCCCTCTTTTTGGTATCATCAGAATATAATTAATTCCAGCAAGTGACGTTAATTGCCTCAAGGAAAACTTGTGGTTGGAAATGTCCTGGTCTTTAATAATTTAGAGCTGAAGACGTATCTCCAGATACTCTCCCCACACAATGGAGAGATGGAAAAATTAAACAGCAATTGCTAGAAAGAAAAACAGTTTTGGGTAGTGATTTGTGCCTAGCACTGGAGAAACACCATAACAGACCCCAACCTGGAGCCGTGCATGAGATGAAAAATGCGGTTCTGGCCAAGGGGGTAGGAGGGATAAATGGACGTGTTACCTGAAAGATGCTGCCAGGTTTCCACGGCCCCACAGAAACATAGCTGAGAAACGTCCAGTTGGATGTTTTGTCATCAGCTGAGATAATTTTTGAATTGGTTTTGCAGCTACTAAATTGCAACGTGGCAAATTGCCTAATCACATGGGTAGTCGCTATTCAACACACACAACATAAAGAAGAAGAAATCTATTGGTGTTCTGCTCCAGAAGGGAATCGAGATGGCCCCTTTGTATCCTGTTGTTTCAAATCTCCACAGGACACTCCTTGTAAGAGATTTTAACATACCTGACCATCTCAGATTACACATTATATTACTCATTTTATACCCAAACTCATAGCAAGAACTATTTCTACAGAAAATCACCATCCCAGAAATGTCGTATTAGGCCACTTGCATCGTGTAGTCTCTGCTTACATTTAGAACTGAAATTATCTGAAGCAAGTTAAAGGGACCGAAAATACATTTGTTTCCATGGCCACTTAATTTCAAGCGTTATCTTATAGCCCACACCGGCATTGCAGTTTCTCACAAAATCACCAAATATTTGACTTCTGATTAAGCCCTTTTCATCTTAGTGCTGGGTTTGTCTTCCTCATCTTTAATTAGGTTTCCATCTACCGTGTTCAAGAGCAAATGCAAAGATTTGGGTTTTATTTTTGTGTGATACAGAAATCACACTGTAAATAATTACCAGACAGCTCCTTCTGTCCTTTGCTATTCACAGATTCACAAAGCCAGGCTTACAGAAAAGAGGGAGAGTTCCTTGTATTAGAACTTCACATTCTTTTAGGTCTGGTTTGTAAACACAAATAGTGCTTGTTAGGATTGCTCTGCCGTAAATAATTTTGTGTCCCCTTCACCTGGGGTTCTCCTCACTGCTCCTGCAAGTGCAAATCACACCCCAGGGAAGTTGGCACAAGCACAGGTAGTTCCACACCCGGTCTTTTCCCAACTGGATATTTCATTTGCATCTTCATGTCTTTATATTACGGCAAAATCTCCTCTTACTTAATAAACCTCTTGGTTTTGGATTAATTTTGCCACGAGGGTTCTGTTAAGCCATTCTAGACAATTAGAAACAGCAATAACAGTTCTTTCATTTTGCCCTTACAGAACAAAATTGTGAGGTTTTCCAGCACAGGCGTCAGTATTTTGCTGGGGAGAGGTTTGGTTTGCAAATAGATAATACGCTATGATCGTTAAGATATTGATACATTTATCACAATTAATGTCACCAAGATCCTTTGTAATATTGAGTCACCGGTTCATAAGCAGTGAATCAAGTCACGCGTTCTGTTTGGCACTGGAGCTCGCTCTGCTAATCACCACAAATTACATTAGTTGATGCAAGTGCCACCGAAACAAACTGCCACCCTCCTGCTGATACTGCCTGGCTACTGCCAGAGGTAAAAATCTATTTTACAGTCCCAGCTCGTACTCTATACCACCTTAATCCACGTCTCTCTAAAGCTACACAGGATTACTGGTGCGGGTTGGAACAATTCCTGCTAATAGTTTAATATTTGCTCCCGATAACAAGCCAGCCACAGAGGACAAAAAAAGGGAAGTAATATTTAGGTTGAGCAAGGGCAAAACAACAGGGCTTGGTGTTACTAATCCTTACAAAATCGTGCTTACAGTTCCTATGCTACTTCTCAGAAGAATATCATTTTTCTCAAAGACATCCCTCCCACTAGAGCTGTCCTGAGCTCAGTCTCAGACGAGGCAGGATTTTTGTTTGGGAAATCGAACCTATTTTCGGTTACCCAAACGCGGAACCCTAATTTTGTCAACGTGTAATTTTTTTTAATGCGTGGCAGTGTACTCATTTATTTTTAAGCAGGACAGAAGGGCAGGATTGGTGTGCAGCGCTGAAGCAGATGGAACCGAGGAACAGAACAGAAAAGACTCTACAGGAAAAAAAAAAAAAGAAGACAGAATTAGGGTGAAAGCGTTAGCTGAAGGTTGTCATTTCAACCAAGGGGGATAATTTGCAGAGGCAGAATTATTTCCTGGACCTGTGCTGTACTGGAATGAAGACATATTTGCAGTTTTGCACAGGGGCAGGGTGTGAGCAAAGGGTTACTGCAGGGATGTAGCAAGCAGAAGGGGAGGCAGGAAATAATAAAAAGGTGGGAAAAAATAGAGTTGGGAATGCACAAAGCGCTATGCTGAAGGAAAAAGGAGTTTCTTTCCATCAGTGTGAAGAAACACCCCAAAGATCAGATTCGATGGACCTGCTTTCCTTCCTAAAAAATAGAGTTGGGAATGCACAAAGCGCTCTGCTGAAGGAAAAAGGAGTTTCTTTCCCATCGGTGTGAAGAAACACCCCAAAGACCAGATTCGATGGACCTGCTCTCCTTCCTAGGTGCGTCATCTTCAGTGAGTTATTAGCGCTGAGCTCCAGAATGTCCAAGGGACACCAAGCTCAGGGACAGGTACTGATGTCACCCAGTGAGAACCCAACATCTCCACGCGTTGTGCCATTATGCCACAAGTCCTGTGACAGAGCAGCAATCCCCATTCAGGATGGCGCCGAGGTGCAGAACACCATGGCCACGGTTTTACCGGAGAGCCGAAGGAGTTGGTGAGAGGAGAGCAAACCCGACCATCTGGCTCTGGGTTTGGGCAGGAAAACACTCGTGATGGAATCTGGCTTTGCCTTCTACAACATCCCTTTTTCACTCCCGCGTTTTAACTACAGTATATTCTGAAATCCTTTGAGACGGGATATAGTAAGAAACATGGAGCTCTCATGTCTATAATACACAGATTTTATTTTTTATCCCTTCCAAATGAGCACTTGTACAATTCTCTACAGACGGGGACAATCTGCCTCCAAGCCCCATCAAAACGTTTAGGGTGGAGACCACACTCTCTCAAATCCTCCTTTTAAACCCTGACGGCCGTCTTTTTGACTGAAGGCAGGTTTCTTTTGGAAATGTCTTGTTGCAAACTGCATCCGGCAAGATGCTGTATGACTCTCCATCAGCGTGACAAAAAAAGGATGAATTAATGGACTGAAAGAATCCCTTCAATCTCGTACGTTAAATTTAACTTCTTTTTTTTAAAAAATAAATAAAACTTCGATGATAATGCAAAAAATCCCAATGCCCACCCCTCTCCATATAGCTGCTGGAGGGCTGGGCTCTGGCTACGTTAAGTCAAGAGGTGTTTTAAACCTGCCATGATGGAACCTGGGTTTTACCCTACACCTTTTTCTTGCTTCTAAATAGCACTGCATTGCAGTATACAGAGCCAAGATCACTTTAGCTAAAGGTGACAAGATTTATAAATATATTATGTTAGAAAGCATTTGGGACATTTTTTTCTTCCTGACTCATATGGGTGACAGCTTCTGGCAGAGCAAATTAAGTATGAAAACACACGGCATTGTCCCAAACTCTGTTTTTTTAAGAAATGCCCTCATTTCTGAACTCTCAGGCTACACTGCAGTCCCGGATCACCAGAGGCAAACAGTGGTAAAATAATACAACATCTTTCATCCAAACAAGGTAGCATTAATAAAAAAACTTTATCAGAAGGCTGGTGATAGCTAAAAGGGAAACTAATGATTATCAAAGAGTTAAATAATTGTTAATGAGTCACATGGCTACTTCTTTTTCTTTGTTCCATCTACAGAAGTTTGCAAATTATGGAGGAAACATTCTGAAGTGTTGACTTTCTGGAGAGATACCTGCCCACACAATATGAGCACTTGCATATCATTAAATCTCACAATTTAACAAAAAATAGTCGCTTCAATTCTGCCCACAGTAGGCAGGTATAGATTTTAGTAGTAAATCTGCGTCGGTCACTATTTCAAATCTGTAGTATGGAAAATTATACACATACAGGATAAATGGTGAAAACTAACAAAGCCATACACCCACCACTATTAAAGTATGAAAAAACCCACTTTTATAAAGAAATCAAACTCCTTGCATCTTTTTATTTTGCTACTTCACAAAAAATCCCACCCCGACAGCAAACTTAGTGAACTATGTGTTAATTCTTACCAAGTAGAAACGTTTTTTATGTTGCAGCCCAAATCCCCCAAGCTAGGAGATAAGAATTCCAGCCAGATAAGAGGCTTAATTATGAAGCGAATGAGTTGTTTCTTTGCAGTTGTCTGTATTATCTTTGATTCAATATTCTGCTTCGTGCCTCCCTATTTCAGTCTAATTCCTTTTTATTACTTCACAGAATCACAGAATATCAGGTGGGAAGGGGACTTTGGAGGTCAACTAGTCCAAGCCCTCAAGCAGGGCTACCTAGAGCAGTTTGCCCAGATCACTACTGAATGTGTCCAAGGATTGAGACTGTGCAATCTCTCGGGGCAACCTGTGCCAGTACTCAGTACTATATATATACATTTTTTTTTATTTCTGAGGAAAAATAAAAGCAGAAACTCAGTCACATGCCACGTAGAAAGATAAGCTTTGCCATCTTTCTACACAATGAGAAGAAATAGAATATTTATAAGGGAGAATGTTGTCTTCAAATCTATTATTTGTCTTGCTCCTCTTTTTTTCATTAAAAGTAAACATGCAAAAGGGACATAAAGACACTAAATATAGTACAGATACTGCTTGTGTGTTCCTATTAAGTGACTGACAGTGAAGGTCTTCCCCAACACTAAGGAAATCACATGTGCTACACACACAAGGTTGGCAAACCCTTTCTTCGCCAGCCTTCCAAGCAGCAGCCAGACAAGAAAAGTCCATTTTCCATCTTATCACTCAAGCTATGTCCTTTCTCGGCCATGAAATTAAGGCAAACTTTCCCCAGGAGAGCTGATGGAAACTATCAAGACCTGGAGGTGGCAGCAAAAATACGGAATTATCTCAGTTGTGGGACTTTATTCTCCTTAAGTTAGTAGTTCCTTTTCCATTTGACAAGTTTTTCATCAGTATTTTGTTTTGGGGAAAACAGTTTTCTGCTGTCGTGAAGGCAGCTAGCTGATCCAAAACAAGTTCAGACACTTGATTCCAAAGTGTCACAACTCGTGATTCGTCAGGCTTCTGAGTCTTAGGATCCCACAGTTAGGATGTCTCTCTGAACTGAATTATGGTAACCACAGTCAGAAGGGCTAAACCACAGCTTTTTGAAGACACATTCATAAAAGACGTACATGATATTCAGCAAATCAAGGAAATCTTACATCACCGTGTATCAATGAGCCCGTGATGAACCGATGGATTACACTGGCCAGAGGCAAAGCCCATTTGCCCAGCTTTCCCCATCTCAAAGGAACCAAGTAGCTTGAAAAGGGTCATTCGACAACTTCTCTCTTTGCATGTTTCGTCTTATCTTTTAAGAAGGGAAAATTTTCAAGGGCAATGCTCTTGAAACGCTGACTGAATCCTAGTAATTCCCTGTGTTCCCATACAAACGCCTCAGGAGGTTTGTAGCGATAGTGAAAACGAGATCAAAATTCTTCTCTCTTGACTACAACTGACTAAATGTCATTCTTCATTCTCCAGCCGCAGATCTGCACACACTGACGTTCTCTGTTGCCCCTCAACAGTTGGAATAAACCTTGAGTTTAGGCATTATTCATCCAACTCCAAATTTCAAAACTCTGCCTCACCACAACTGCTGCTCCCACGTTCTGGTATTCAGATATTCAGTGTATTTGGTTTCCATATCCACCCTGCTGCAGTGGCATGCATTTCTTAGCCCACAGGCTCTCATTTATTTTTTGGGCATGAGATCCTTTCTGTCTTTCATTATTTAAGTAGCCAACTACTTTTTTTTTTGGCCCCCAGGAGCGTGTAAGACCCAAATGAGGATCCAGCAAAGCTGAACACCGGGAGGCTTGTACTGAGAAATTGAAAACCAGGATTGGATTTCAGCTAAGTCACCGTGTTGTGACAGCGGCTTCTCAAAATGCTTCATAAATTCATTTCTCCCATCTGCACCGATGCCTATTGCTAACATATTTTGACATGCTAGTTGCTTTCTACTCCTTCAAAAATGGGAGAACCTCCAAAGAGTCCAAATTTCAGGCTTTCTCCCTCCTCCAAATTTTTCAGAAGAAGACCACCAGTCCAAAAGAGAAGTCTGGGAGAATCAACGCTTGGCGTGAGCATTGAGTCTCCCAAAGACTAGCAAGAGGCATATTGGGGCACCAGTAGCACTGCTAATGCAAAAAAAAAAGGCACAATAATTAAATTGCCCCATTTTTCAAAGGTTTAGTTCTGTAATGCAGGCCAAATCGAGGGCGTGACAAACGCCTGTGTTTGACTACTTGGTTATTCTCTAACTCCTCTCCCTTGCTTCCAGCTTGGATCTTATAAACACAAAACTTCAAGAGAGTGTAAAGCTAAGGATGGGTCCAGCAGCAGATTCTCCGACTAGGTGGGCTTTTTCGTCCTTCCTTAACTTAACCTTATACTTGAGCAGAAAACATGGCTCAGTCCAAACGTGCATTTAATTCTGCCCAACTGTTTATTTGGTGAAGACAATCAATTAGCCGCCAAGCCTGACCTTGAGTACCTCCACCACATCTTAAATCAGGACATCTGGTCTTAAATGGTTTGTGAGGACCCTGAAAAGTACAACAGCATTTGCCCGAAGACCTGGTGCCGCATCCCGGAGCTGAGGACCATCCTGCACGTAAAAGCGAGGGTCCCCCGCAGCCTCAGTTACCCCTCACCGGTAAATGACACTAGCACTGCTCACTAATTAAGGTCACGTTAAATAGATAGAGGTCCCTTTGCCTTTAGAAATGCTCCCTGGTTTTTCAAAGGTTATTGGCAGGGCGAGCAACATAAGAAAACCTTCCCACCTTCCTTCGCATTAAACAAGCAGAATGCAGAAGTGAAATGGGTGTTGCCTTGGTACAAATCAAGTAGCAATTCTAGCATCCAAGCTTCGTTTTCCCCACAAATATATAACTCCCAGACATACTCATTTTACCCTCGAAAACACGAAAGCATTGAGAAATGCCTCAGTTTTTCCACACCAGGTTGCTGATAGAGAGAACCTCCCAGCGCAGGGTACGAGGGGCCTCTTGTGGTGGCTTGCTCAGAAGCCAGGCTCCAGTGGCAGAGAAAAAAAATTAAATATATCCAACTTCTCTCTCTCCTTAGAGGAACCTAGCTCGTTTAGTACATGAGGCATTAATTCATAACCCAGTATTGCAACCTAGTTTATCATTCTGGTCCCCAGCTACGAACGCAAGGAGCCTAAAAATAAAGCCGTGCGCTCTCAGTAATATTTTAGTAAATGTTGTCAAACCTAATGCAGCCTGCTTCAAAAATAATAGCTGCTGGGAACAGCTCACCTCGCTGTGATGGAGGAAGGAGTCAAGTCATCCCCATAAGTCCAAGACCCGAGTTCTTGGTACAGAAAAGCTCTGTTGGATCCACGTGCTTTACGGGAGCGGCTTTATGCTCCGGCTTTGCAACTGAAGGCAGAGTGAAACTTAAAAAACCTCTCTTCCTTGCACAGGGGCTCTGTACGCTTTAAGAACCCTGCTAGCAAGGATTTCTAGACTTTTGTAAGAATTTAGAAACCCACCACATGCTGTCCCATGCCTGCCAACAAATCTTCCTGCAGCTGACCAAGATGTACGCCTCGTGAGGATCCAAACCCTTATCTGCACACCTCAAACGGTGCTTTTATTTGGCTCTTCAACTCACACACATCAGGGCAACTTCTACCTCCTGTAGTTGTTTTTTTTTTTTTAGCTACTGAATTATTTCATTTGCTCTAGTCTAGGTTTCCCTGCAGATGGATGTATTCCATCACAAAGCTGAAAACAATACTTACAGGCTCTACAACTACCTGCTGATTTATTGATCTAAGAGATCCCACTGCAGAGACAGTCACGGAGCCCCTTGTTTTTAAAAACCGAGCTCAATATTTGGGTTTCTAGTTTAGAGTCACTTTAAAAAGTGAAGTACAACCGCCAGTTGTCAGCAGCCCCCCAGTCTGCAAGGTGACGTGTGTATTTACTCCAAAATCAAGTTAAATTTTAAATCCCTAGATCAACTTCTCTAAGTTTCTTTTAGGGAAAAAAACACTCCAGCACCTAAAAACCACATTAATTCATAGGAAAACCACCACAATTTGGGTTTTTTCCTAAAGAACGCAAAGTGCTAAACACATCTGAAGATCTCTGCTTTCCGCAGAAGAACAAGCCATCGTTTGGAAACAATTTTTCCCCCACCAACAGCATTCCAATGCCCAATATTGCCGAGATCCACATCTAACGCACACTTCTGGTTGTACCTACACAAGACACATCTCTCTGCACGCTCTTTTGAGACACCGCTGCTCCCCTAGATACACCCTTTCCACGACTAGCCCGTAAACTAGCGCTCATTTAGCCAAACTCCAGGAACCTGACAAAAAAAGCCACAAAGGGGAAAATGAAGGTGATTGTGCCACTCACCGGCGTGCTGCTGTCGGAAAAAGTGTTCATGCTGATGGACCTGCTCATCTTGCCCGAGGAGAGGGATGGCGGCGAGGGGCTGCGCTTGTCCAGCTGCTCATGGGGTGGCAGGTCCTGGCGCTGCTGGTACTCGCGCCATGCTCGCTGAATGCTGTGGCCAACACCGAGGGAAGGCAACAAAAAAAAAGATGAAAAAAAAATATTTGAGGTGGGATTCGGCGGTTTTCTCTCTTTTTTTGTGCATTTTGCTAATTTAGGTAATGATCACTCATAGGCACCCTTTGCAGGTCCTATGTTAGCCGCTACTCGTACAACTTGAGGGGTCGGGTAGAAGAGATTCTTTATTTCAAATCCCTAAACCTTCAGATGTGGCTTAAATTTGAGGCTGTACGTAACTCAGCCATTCTCTTATAGTTTGCAAACAAACTAAAAATAGGTGGTTATCTGTTTAAAAGAATGAACAGCCTTCAACATACTCACATCAGCTTTCAGATTATAATGCAAACAGGGTTGGAAACTTAGAGTCAGATGGGTATCCTTTAAAATCTCCTCTGTCGTGGGTAGCTGGGGACTTAAAACTTCCTCCAAAGCAACGCGTGGGAATTGCTGTAGAGGCTCTGCTTCCGAACTCCAGGTTTCTAAAACCTGATGTGAAATCCTGTCAAGAAATTCCATTTTCTGCGCATGCTGGTGGCCGGGGAGGCTCTCACCAGGTGGCAGTGCCGGACCGCCTGTGCCTTTCCGAAGGTACCAGGGAGAGATGCTGGAAATTAAAACTGTTCATAATGGTAATGGCATTAATGCGGGGTATGTGGGTGCCTGCGCACAGGGAGTCTGTGAACTCTGCAGAAAAGCACAGCTAAATTCTGACCCGAGACCCAGCAGCGTCGCTGCCACACAATGAGCTAGAGACAGCAGCTTTTAGGATTTTTAAGCCACCGGGATTTTACTCACTGGGCATGTCAAGTTAGTAAAACCTTCAGCGTGTCTTCAGTAGGCAAAGTACCTCGAGTTCTGCTTAAGTTGGTCTCAGTAGTCCTGAGAATATTGTGGGGGTTTTTTTAATACCTCGAAATTCTTGGCTTCACCGGAGGAGGACAAAGCTGGGCACCAGGACACCGACAACCTCTCACAGGCTGAGAGCTCCACACAGAGGGACGTGCCTCTTGGCATCCAATTTTTCCTGCATTACTGCATAATATGGACCAGCAGTAATTTTGTATTTATGCTTACTTGTACTTTCTATTTTAAAGCTTGAGAATATACTGAGGTTAAGTCATAGCTAACCTTCTAGAAAATTTATTCTTTCATCTGGCTTATATTTGCATGACTAAAAGATACTGGCTGGGTTTTAATTTGAAACTTTATGTCCTTTTAATATTTTAATATAACATTAATATTTTAATGCTCTGCACAGCGAGTTAGCTGTAGCTTTTCAACTGAAGGCAAAATTCAGTGTGTAACGTGGTAACACGTACATCTCTGGGTAAAACCGATGTCAAAAAAAATGATGCCATGGAGTAGCTGAGGGCTTTCAACATCAGGGTGTTCATATTTGTTGACGTAAGTGGAAAATTTTTCTCAAATTATTCTCTCTGCTGGGAAGTCCAGGGGCACCGTCTTGGTGCCACCTGGATGGAGGTAGCACCAGGGCTGGAGGACCAACGCTGAAAGAGGCACAAAGGAGGGTCCTCTGCTCCGAGATACACGTGTGTGAGCTTTAAGTTATAGCCCCAGTGGTACCACGTGTCATGATGCAGCGCAGTCAGGCTTTTGAGAATCCCTGACCCCACGGTAAACCATCCGACGTGTGGGCAACGTGTTACAAAGGCTGAAGTTACTGCATTTAGAAGTTGGGAAGCTGGTTACCAGAACACGTCGACGCTTATCTCCTCCTTCCAAGTGGTGCAGCCAGGTGTCACACACGTGCCTTGGCTGAGGGCTAGCACTTGCCTCACTTTCCAATCAAATCCAGATTTCTTAGTGCCATGGAGCTCTGCTGCACCCCCAGCCCAGGGATCCTGGCCCCCTCAGACTTAACACCTCCATCCCCATGCAAACCCAACATTGAAGTTTAGCATTTGAAACTTGGTTCAAAGAGAATGTTCACGCGCTTAAAAGCAGAGAAGAGCTTGGCTAAGTTGCTAAATTGAGGGGTTTTTAAACTCAAAGCCACACAGAAATCTGCAACATTTTGAGATCTGCAGTTCAGGAGTCAGGCAAACTTGGCTGCATTTAAAGGCAGAAAGTACAACCTTTGTTACTTACATTTTCACTTTTGATTCCAAGGGCTGTAAGTTGATATGGTATTTTTCGATATTATTTTCTTCATCCATAGTAAGCTGATGGCTATGGAGAAAAAAAAAGAAAAGAAGAAAAGAAAATGGGTTTGCTGCATCTCACCATGATATTTTTTTGCAGTCCTTGTAAATTAAATCTGAAAATTCGACAAGAACATACAAGAGCTGCTTATTATAAGGTGTTGCTGTCTTTGGAGGAAGGTGTCTGGGTCCCTGTGCCCAACCCCATTTGATTGTTAACAAAAAGTATGAATTTTTGATCCGGTTTCCAGATCAGAGTCTGCCTGAGTCCTTGCACTAAAACCTTCCAGGTGCCCCAACTCCGGAGACAGGCACACCCAGCAAAGAAGCCTCTGCAAAAAAACCAAACCCAAAACAAAACGACCCACACTGGCAAATACAATAGACGTTCCTGCTAAATTAACTTTCATCCCCGGGGCTATGTTTGAAAAGCTGGAGCGTAGAATGGAAAGTAATGCCGGTAGCAAATGAATTACATCAGCAAAAGCCATGCAGGAATATGAAAAAAAAATTCTTTGTAATAAACGATGACCGAGGAATTGGTGCTGCAAACCAATTGCTTTGAGAAAGCAATTTTAAAATGCTAGAAGATAAAAACTGAACATCCTGGGACACTGCTTTGGATGGGACCGGCAACATGCATGAAAGATCTTTGCATGAAAATTTGTAAGATTAGACTCCAACCTGTGGAGTTATTTTGAGATTTTACTGGACACTTAATTACATCATTCAATCAGCAGCAGTTTTCAGAAATTATCCTCCTGTAACTAAAGAGTCGTTTATGGGAGAGATGCTAAACTTCGAATATTTAGTGTATTACCACACAAAAAATCCAGCCTACAAGAAAGAGACTGTCTCTCAAAAAGGGCTTAAAAAAAGCCATTTCACTTTGTCACGTGTGAGATATTGTGGAAATCGAACGTTTACCTTTGAAGTAAGTCTTTGCCATCGTTGACCTGCTCCAAGGTGTGCTGGAGCCTTTTGAGTTCTTCCTGCAAGGAGAGTATAAAAAAAAAAAACAAAACGCATTTCAATGTACTTATGGGAAGCCCTTGGCTGCCCTTGGAGATTCTTGCTCAACCTCTAAAGATCGTGAACCAACCTCTAACAAAACAGTCCCTCAGATAATGCCTATGGGATTGCTTTCAAGTTTGAGTATCCAAAAATAACTACAAAGAAACTAATATATTTATCTGTATGTCCAGCACGAGTTTGAAAGAAAATATCAGACCTACGAAAATAACAGGCAGAGCAAAAAAAGAAACTGTTCTTTCACGCCTTAGCTGTGTGGCTGCTTTGATTTGAGAGAAGATGGTCTGGTAAGAGGCAAGTGAGCATCAGCTCCGACTTTCAGCCGCTTCTCTTTGTTCTGCAATCAAACACTATTCAGTCTCATAATTAAGAGAGTCACTGGCTGAGATTTACAGGCCAGTGCCTTTACCAGCGTATTTGCATCAGGATCCTGTTTCAGTAGCGGAGATGTCACAAATTTAACTGCAGACACATAGCTGGGGTTCCCTGCATCTGCACTAATGTCCCAAGAAAAAAATTACCCATGGTGCAACAATTTGACTTGAAAAACTAAATTGTGCCTGGCCGGCAAGGTTTTATCGCTCAGATGGAGTGGAGGAGAACCTGGCTGCAAAGAAGCACGTGCTCCAGGGGATGCAATCCCTGGGCTGAGCTTTGCACGCCCTTGCAGGGCACAATCCCGCAGAGCCCTGGCATCGCTGGGGGACACACACACACATGGAGCACGGGTGCCCAGTCTCCTTAAAAGCTGGTGAAACACTGAAACCTGTCCAGCATGTCCTTGTGACACAACGCAAAAAGCATGAGCACCCCGAGGTGCAGGGATGCATCTTCAGGTTTGCATTGATACATCAGCTGTTTGGGAATTAAGTGACTCTGGGAGATGAGGAGTCTCTGTGAAGCACAAAAGCGTCAGCTCGAGGCTCCTTGTAGCTCAGTAAGTTGGGAATCGGAAGCAAAAGATACTAAGAGCAAGGAAGAAGGGTGATTCACTTCACAGCTGCCTTGCACGCAGATGCAGGATTCCCAGGAAGGCCAAGATCATGGAAAAGGCAAAAGAAGGACATTCTTGTCTTGTGTGTCTTATCTGACCTGGGGAGGAATCAAAGAATTTTATTTCCAATAAGCCAGTCGCAATCTCCAGGAGCACAGCGGATCAGCCAGCTCTACCTCCTGCTTTCCCAAATAAAGCCCGTTTTGTGACACGTTTGGTGGCACTTTTTAATCCCGTACAAGATTCTGCCCCCTTTGACGCGAAACAAGATCTCGGGAGCTGATTTACTCCTAACTCAGCTTTCATTTCCTCCCAGCCTTGGAAGGACCATTACCACAAAATATGTTTTGTGCACATACTAGATTTGTCAAGGCGACAGGTTAGGTGGTTCCGCAGTCTTTGCCCCTCGTCAGCTGTGAAACTTGTTTTTATTTTCGCCTTCCAGTTTGGGGGTTTCGGTTTCCTTTGTTGTGGGTGGTTTGTTTTTTTGTTTGTTTGCTTGGTGGTTTGTGTTTTTTTTTTGCTTGCTCTGAGGAAGATCCTTTTCTGGCATATTAAAACCAAGCAACTTTCAAAATTGCTTTCTTTGAAGCACAGTTCAGTTCAGAGGATAACCTTTTCTCCTCCTTATTATTCTACTGGTCATTTTTTCAGCATACCCCAGAGCTATGCATGGTAATTTAGAATGTGAAAACAATTTGCAATTGACTTTATATATAGCTCCGGGTGACAAAACTTGCATGACTTACATAAATCATTTCTTGTGTTTGACATCATTTTCCATTAACCTCAGGGTGAAGACAGAACAAAAAAAAAAAAAAGGAAAACCCAAAATTGGTTGTGACATTTTTGATTATTCAGTCTTTCAATTAAACATCACTGGACAGTCTTTATAAAAGCCGTAATATGAGGCAACCACAGTAGGGGCATGGTAATGTTTGCGTAATTGGGAAGAGAAGGAGACATAAAATCTATACTAATTTCAGTTTTGCATCATTAACCATGAAGTATCGATTATTGCTCCTTGCAACAAA
This sequence comes from Apaloderma vittatum, assembly GCF_000703405.1. Classification (NCBI taxonomy): domain Eukaryota; kingdom Metazoa; phylum Chordata; class Aves; order Trogoniformes; family Trogonidae; genus Apaloderma; species Apaloderma vittatum. The sequence continues at coordinate 18,050 of NW_009698534.1, read as the reverse complement.
ATTTATGAAGCTAAGTGATGCTGCTGCGCCCACCGAAAACGATTGGGATGCTTTGCCCCCAGCACAGGGACGGCCGGGGTGCTGCTCTCCCAGTCCCACAGCCTTGGGAGACGCATCGCCCCAGGAGTGCCCCAGCTGCAAACTCAAACTTCAGAAAATTAAATTGGAAGAGATCCGTCCTTCCCATTGGAACACGGAGTGAATTATGATGCCTCTATAAACCTTGTTATAATTTGCTGCCGTTTTCTTTTTCCTCCTCCTGTTGAACACAGACACGAACAGCGATGGGGTAACTCTTCGAGATACCAGAGGAAGAAGAAGCCATGAAGTCTTGAAGTGCAAGACCGACGTTAAGAACCAACTAGTGTCTTTTTCTAGTCTTTAACATGTACATTCTGTTTATGTGTTGATTACTTTTCAGCCTGTAGATCTGTACTTTTAGGAAATTATTTCCAAGAAATGCTGCAGCCTTACTGGAAGGGCAGGAAAGACCAAGAGGGTCTATAGAATCTATAGGCTCTTGCCAAGGAGAAGCCTGTGTAGAAGAGCCACATTAAGCTGCACTGAGCTGGCTCCCAGCACTATCCACAAGTTATAAAATCCCATTTTGGTTTTGCTGTTGGTATTTCATCAGAGCAAGAAGATTTCGAGTCCCTCCACCTTTTCACACTGCAGATGGGTCGTGCTTGGCTCCTCGCAGCCCAAGGAGAGGCTCTGCGTGGGCACATCCAGAGTCATGATGTAGCAACCTGGCCCAGCTGCCTCCAGCAGGTTGCAGGGTCTTTTTTTTTAATGGAGGGATCCAGAGGTTGACGTAGACTTTGGTCCTAGTTTGAACTTGCACAGAAGTGCCACCTCGCGTTCGACCAGCCCTGGAAATTGTGAACCAGCCATCCGAGGCGCATTCGGATGCAGAGGAGCATAAATGTAAAACAAACTAAATGCACTAGTCCCTAAACTCCTTTTGAAGAAGTCCATCTCAAAAACCAGTTATTAGTGCAAATTCTAAGGAAAAAAAGTCTGCGGACACTAGATCATACCTAGATTAATATTTACCTCCACGAGCAGGCAATGATTCTTTTCTTGTTGCTATACCCAAAAATATTCATTCAGGTCAGTGGCACTATTTATACCTGAGGGTTTAGACTAACACAGAAATCGGGGCAAAGGCCACATATTAAAAATTAATTTTCAAAATACCTTTTGGACATGCATGCTCTGTATCTCTGCCTAAGAGCTCTGTCGTTTGCTGCTTCCTGAGAGGTCAGGGAGACAGAGATGGGATGAGAAAGCTCCAATTCCAGTAGAACCGCAGCCCAAAAATAGCAATAATAAGGTGGGATTTTTTGTTTCCACCTTATAATGAAGAATGAGTACAGCAGTTAGTCAAACATGTCAGCTTTGGGCAGTTTTCTCTTTCACTGATGTTTTTCCAGTGCTTTTCAAGACACCTCAGATGCTTTTGGTGACTGAAAACAGCCCATTGCCAATGCTGTCCCAAGCTGCTTACACCCATCTCTGTTATTGCCCATATTTTTAAAACCTGTTTCCCATTTAACAAGGAATTTCCCCCCCACACACACACTTTTTGTGCCTCTTGGGTATATTAATTTCATTATTTTTTTCATTTTATTCATTTTCATTTATATTTTGCCCTGCATTCCCAGGGAAGACCGTGCCCCCCTGTATCCAGCAATGCAGAGTCCGTGTTTCCGCCTGATGAGGTCTGACAAGCACTGTGTTAATTAAGCCTCTTAGCAGGATACAATGAGCCTAAAGAGGATAGGAAGATCAGGATCCTTTGCAGTGAAGGCTTTTACTCGCTGCTATTTTGGGCACCCATTCACAGGAAAACACGCAGGATTACACGAGCAGCTCCCATTCCCTCTCGGTGCACAACAAGGAGGTTTGTCCCCAAAGCAGCACCTCTGGTGGCACCTGTGTGCCCAGTATGGGGGTACATCAGAGGCACAAGGAGCCCCAGTTTGGGAAAACATAAGGCCACCTGCATTAATTCACATACCAGGGATGTGTGGAGCCTTCTGCATCCTATTTCACGGGCTAGAATACAAAAGCTAATAGTACACCCTGAATAACCTGAGCATTTGGGTAATTAAAAGTCTGATGGTGACCACCACTTCGTATCTCGAAACACAAAGGACATGTTGGATGATAGTAGCGTTTTATATTGGGTGTGGGAGGGGGAAGATCCTATTTTATTCGCTCTGGCAACACGATAGGGACCTTGAACACCAGCTATGAGCGTGAACTGCACCAGATGAACACAGCTCAGGGACTCAGCCTTTGGTGCGATTTGCCAGATCATTTTACACCAAAAAAAATTGTGTTGTCAATAGAGTTACCCAAACAAGTTTCACATTCCCATTCAGAAACAAAATATGAATTAGGATGGAACAAGTGAGTTACTGCAGGGAGACGTTGCTCCCGGTGAGCAGGGGGTGGAGGCGTGCAGGCTCTGCCCAGGCACTCGTCTTCCCCAACAAGCCAAAGAAGGCGTGAACCAAAACCTGAGCACTGCTCAAGGAAAAAGCATGTCACGCTGAACAGAAAAATACCAGGCTGGAAAGAGGTTACCACTAATTAGAGCGCCACTGGGATGAGCATTAAGCATCACGGCCGTTCAGCACAAACGAGCGCGCGCTGATGCTGCAGCGAGGTTTCTGAGGATCTAGCTGATAAATGGAGCACAAACAGGAACAGGAGCTATTAGGCAATTAGCTCCCACAGTTTAGTGCTCATGTTTCCATTATTCCGGACACTTAAGAGATACTTCACTCAATATGCACTTTCTTAGCTTATTGAAAATCAAAGTTATGCTTCTAGGTCCAGCTTAGGTTATTCTCTGACAAGAAGGACCACGGTGGTTTCCGCTGTTCTCCACCACAGGCCAGCTCTCAGGGAATTTTTCCCCAAAGCAAGTTTCCTGTAATTTTACTACCTGATATCTTTACAGAACGTGGTCTAATTTACAAAGCTCCCTTTAGGTCCTCTTTACACTATGACTCGGTTGACAAGTCTTTTGTGGCTTCTTACCAGCTCATTTTGGTGTGTTTAGGAAAAAAAAAAAGGTACGAGAGGTTTCTCCCCTGTTGTATCAGAAAAAGGGTAGTTGGACTTCTCATCCAAGTACTCTGAAACCTCTGTGCTGGTTTTGACTCCTTTCAGATTGACTTCTGAGGTTTTGCACAGGAGCTCACAACGGAGCTTGGGCTACAAATTTGGGATCATTTGAATCAGAGCTTAACTCATTAAAATTCCCAGGGGATGCTTTTGCCTCCTGTTTCACAGGACAATTACATCACTTCATAGATGGATTGGTAATATTTTCATTTTCTTCATGTAAAGCCCCTCCTCCCTTTTTATACCCTAGGGACATAATATCAATTTGTTTCTCCTCCCAATCTTGTAAATCATGACATTGCTCTCTTCCCACCCATCACTGAATCAAAACAGGACTCCATACAAAACTTCATGGACTAAGCCTAACATAGGGAACAAAAGCAGAAAGTCTATATTCACATATTTGAATGGAGCTCATGCCTTACCCCTTGGCTATGATCCTGGCTGCATGAGGATGCCCAGGACAGCTGATATATTAATTCCTCTCACAAGCGGGTGTAAATGGCTGGAAGGGAGATGCAGCAATGCTGGAGATGTCTCCCAGGGGATGGGAGCACTCACAGGATGACCTGTTGAGCTCTTCTCCACTTTCTGCGCCATCAATAAATTGTTTTCTTTTCCTTCCTTCAGCTCTGCCCTCAGGAAGAATAATCTATCGCACTACGGCTACAGAACATTATTTCATAGTTACAGCAGCTCTGGAAACGTTGCACAAGGATGAATACCATTAAAAGCCAAGTTAGATTCCTTTTAAAAAGCCTCTTCTTTCTGATGCTGTCACTGCGGTCAGAGCTTTCAACAACACCGTTTCTGCCTCGAAATACACAAGCTTTTACCTTTTGCCAAGGGAATCAGCTACAGGGAATGAAGCCTCTTGACATCTTGGCTTCTCTGCCAACAAAGTGCTTCTGAAACTATAGCTAGTCTGAACACTAAGGAAAAGGTCTGAAACAACACAAGTGCTACAGGAGACTCATAAAAAAAAGAAAGCATTTTGTAGATTATATTTCAAGGGGAGGGGGGAAATTACCAAATATATACATATATATACATATATATATATATATTTTTCAAGTTTTCCATTTGGAACGAAACCCAACAATTCTGACATGCCAAATGTCACCACACCTGCTATTAGAGCAACCAGCCTTTCCTGCAAGCCCTGGACAGCAAAAAGGCAGCCTCAAAACCCCAACGGAGCACATCCAGTGTTGAAAGAGTCATGGAAATGATGAAGCCAAAGTCTACCAGCATTTACTTTATGGCACAAAAACTGTACCTTGAGGAGAACAGCACTGGCCAAATTACAGGGGGAATGGTGGGTGAACGTTTTTACAAAGAAGTGGTGTCACCAACAGTCTAAGTTTCTTCCTCTTTACCATTATTTTACCGCTGAAGGGCTGCAGAATTGTCTCTGCTAAAAAAGGCACCAGCATTTTAGTCTCATGGTTACTTTACAAAGAACACAAACTTGCACTCAACCCACTCTGCCAGAAGAAAGCCACATCCCTCTAAGGTCTTCATTACAAATTAAAGTTGAGCCCAGCTTAATTTTTGAGAGAACTACTATGAGATTACAACCAAGGCAGCATGAATTTCAACATGCCCGGAACAGGAAGGCAGGGGGAAAATCTGACATGACAGATCCATCTTCTGAACTCCCAATGGAGGTGGGTTCTTTCCCCCCCAGAAAAAAAGTAAGCAGCTCTTTTTATAGCTCATGATCCTATTACTTCTATTGCCAACCACAGAGGACTTTTAAAACCAAAATGAAATATATTAATCCAATTTTCAGCTTTTCAGCGTGTGGTACCATCTACTAATTGGCATAAAAGAGAAGACTGATGAACTAGTTTAGGAATCAGAAGGTAAAGAAAATAATAATCACACATCTACTACAGAAATACTTTCCCAACACCTCTTACATTTCGCAAAGTCCCGTTTCAGCCAAGCAGTACGTATCTGGTCCATGACCAAAGGAGCTGGTTCTTGGAGAGGTTCATGGAAGAATCTGTGCATCCCCAGAAACACTGTTTTCTCTGTTATGATGAACTACGGCCCGAGCGGTTTTGATTAGGGTCTTAATCTTTATGTGCATTGTAATTTCCACCAAACACTCTCGGGTTTGTCTTCAACATGAGAAATAACCTCTCCATGCTGATATTAATGAAACTAGTCACTCATTCTGATGTTTATAACTGTGCAAGCACACTGAGAAACCAGCAAACCACTTATTAATGTGCCAGTCGAGCTGTGCTTGTTAGAGACAGTAAGCACAAGTTATCTCAGTCTCCATCCCTGCTCTGCCTTCCTTTCCGTCCCCACCAGCTCTTGATCATGCAACACCATGTTTTCTAGTACAAGTGGAAAATATTTTATGTTCAGCAGCCAGCAACTGCTCAGCCATAAATATCATTACAGCTGCAGAAACAGAGAAATATTGCTCCGAAACCAAATCTCCCCAGCAGCACAGCCCCCTGCACCCAGCCTAGCCATCAGCCACTCCAAATGTTACATCCCAGGCATCCAGCAATAACCAAAGACTTGCATTTTTCTGTGCTGATCTAACC
>NW_009698534.1:0-12328 GCF_000703405.1 Apaloderma vittatum | reverse complement strand
GGCATCCCAAAGACGTAAATCTGTATCGTATCCATTTTAAGGATGGGGACAGTTATGCTAAGAGCCATAGAAAGGTCGGTTAAATCAGCAGGGAGATCAGCCAAAGGGCTACCTAGAGTAAAGCAAACACACCATGGCTCTCCCTAGGATCCCACAGCTGTCGGCATTTTAGAACTGAGCTAAGAGCACCCCAATTCCATAGATCATTAGCACCCTGTCAGAGCTATAAGCCAGGGAGCCAACATGAGCTCCCCACCAGCTACCGTCCTCACACCAGCCAACAGCTCCAACTAATAACCTCTCACAAAACTCAGTTTCATTTAGGAAAGATTTTTTTCTCTTTTTTTTTTCCTTACTCCTTGGTCTCCAGCTTGCTGTATGCAAACCAGATGGCCGATTTATCAAGGACCCTGTGCTGGCAGAACAGTCACCACATGCATGAAGCTCCATCCACACACAGAGAACCTTACTAAGTCATTTTTGAATTATTTTTAAGCTCCTTCAAAATGAGATTGTTTATGGCCCAGCATCTCACCCTGCCACGATTGGAAACAGCCACAGTGCAACTTAAGAGAGAGATCACAGCAGAAATTCCTCTAACTGTTGTAGCACTGCTGGGGACCACTATCAAATGGTACTGAGCTAATTAGACAAGCCATAAAGATGTTCCCCTGGCAATCTCACAGGTGAAACAATCTAATCTTGTACTCCCTGCCTTCCTAGTTAATCTCTCGATAAGAGTCATTAACACAATTGTTCAGTCTACTGTGGTCCCTTCGTAAAGTGCATAGAATTTACAACCCCATTAAAAAGATGGCCACAGATTAGTCTCAGAGGCAAATTACAAAACTATTCAGTTGTGGGTTTAGCACATTAACTATAGGCATATGAATACTGCAGAAAAAAGGAAAAAATAATCGTCACAGAAAGTAGCAGCTTTCAGAACGACTATACCCATCAAAACCCACCTATCTAGTTTTCTGTGTGAAAATTAAATATAATTGCCAATTGTGGGATACTCTGCTCAGCAGCTGATCAACCGTGCAGACCTTTCTCTTCTGTGAACAGCAAGAAGAAAGAAAACAAGTACTGGAGGAGCACACAAGATATACACAGTTCTTTAAATTAAAAAGGTAGGGTTTATTTACTTCACAGCTTATGCTAAATATCTGCTGCTATTCAGCATTTAAGTTATTTCTGTCACGTAATCTGAGGTGCAGGAGGATGCTTAGCGTTGGGTGTTTCAACAGAGCGGAAAGAGAGGAGGTATTGGACCTTGTAAAAATATAATGAAACAGATGTTTGCTGCTTTTCTGTATTCATGTTTCTTAGTATCAACTTCTAAAATCCAGCATATAGAAGCTTCCACTGCCTTCTACCTCTTCTAAGCTTCCAACACTACCTTCAGGAGTCTCACTTTCAGCCAGGAAGGTGATGAGGAGATTGTTTCCAAAAAGCAGCAAGAATATTCTGGCTTTGCTTGGGCTTCAGAAACTGCCCAGATCCTAAACAAACTGCTCAAGGTAGACTCTAAAAGCACAAAGACTTGGAGGCATCTCCCACAACAGAGCCGTGGTCCTGCAGACAGAAGCAAACTCAGGTGTGATTTTTCATAGGATACAAGAAAAAAAAGAAAAAAAGCACTCTGAGTCTGTTGGTTTTCAGCAAAATTTAGATATTTGAAAAAACAGTGTTTTCAGCATTTCAACACTATTGAACTTCCCAAGGTTAAAAGTCTCCATTTCCTGTGGTTCCAAGTCCCTCCTCATCCCTCAGCGGTGCTTTACCTTCCTAAGTGCTCTCCATTTGGTTTTTTTTGATCTTTCACAAACGACAAACCAGCCAGGGAATTCAGGAAATCACAAAAATCGGGCAGCAAATATTTCTAATTTGTGAAAGAAAGCTCTTCATACTTCTAACCCCAGCTGCAGGGAGCCTTGAGAAAAGCATGCTAAAAATGAAAGCTCTTCCCAATAAACACCTCTCTGGTGGTTTTAGGAGGAAACCCGAGGAGTTCGTGGCATGTAGGTGGTGTTTCCAAGCTTTGATGTGAAGGTTTGCATCACAGAGCACAAAAACCTCCTGTCCATGCCGGAGGCCTCCAGAGCAAGAAGAAGGGACTCTCTCTCACCACCGTGGACCAGGGGAGGCAGAGAAGAAGCAGGAGATAGCGGTGGGCAGAGGTGGCAAAGTCCTTTCAAAAGATCTAGGCTTAAATCCTCTTCAAGAAGTCCATCTATTCCATTTATTTTAAATGAGCACTCTTCCAGCACTTGGATCTGAGCTCTGTTTTGAGGCTAAAGTTGAGCCTTTTGGGATTTCTGTGCTTCCCAGGCCAGAAGTCAAAAAAAACTTGAGGTCAGAGGTTGGTTCCAGCTTCTCACCTTGAATACTGCGTCCAGTTCTGGTGCCCCCACCATAAGAGGGATGTGGAGCTGTTGGAGCGTGTTCAGAGGAGGCCACAAGGATGATCCAGGGGCTGGAGCACCTCTGCTACAAGGACAGGCTGCGGGAGCTGGGATCATTCAGTCTTGAAGAGAAAAGACTGCGGGGGACCTAATAGCTGCCTTCCAATACATGAAGGGAACCTACAGGAAGGCTGGAGAGGGACTTTTTACAAGAGTGTCCACTGATAGGACAAGGGGAAACGGGTTTAAAGTTGAACAAGAATAGATTTAGATTGGACTTTAGGAAGAAATTCTTCAGTACGAGGGCGGCAAGACTTTGGAATAAGTTGCCCAGCAACGTTGTGGCTGCCCCCTCCCTGGAGATGTTCAAGGCCAAGTTGGATGGAGCCTCGAGTAGCCTGATCTAGTTGAGAGGTGTCCCTGCCCATGACAGGGAGGTTGGATTAGATGATCTCTAAGGTCCCTTCCAGCCTCGGCCATTGATTCTATAATTCTCCCCTTCCTCTGAGTTGTCCGCTGTTAACAAGATGCCTGCAACTCCAGAAATATTTAACCAGGAGCATGAGCAGGAGTCACACTGCTAACCTGGAGAGAAATAAAACACCTCTCCCAAGCTTTATATCATTGGTGAAGTGACAGCAAGTGCTGCTATAAAGGAGGAGGGATCTATGGCAGTATCTGCGAGGTTCAGGAAGTTGCTCCTGTCTGAGCTCCTGAGGAGTTAAATCTAATTTCTCGTACGCTGCGGATATCTAAGAAGATGTTTTAATTGAAGGCAGTCGCTTAGCAACCGCATCCTGTGTGCCGCAGCACCACTTTTCACCTGGAGCGGATAAACATCAGGACGGCGCTGTACAAATCTGATTAGCGGCGTCGAAACAGCCGGCGACAATGAGCCGCGAGTGCTCTTCCAGAAGTTATGCTTCTCAGCCGACACCCAACAGCAGGGAAAACCCGAGGAAGCTCATTTTCAGGTTGGAAGAGCTCTCTTCTCCCAGTCAACTTTTCCGTCTGCTTCTCACAACTGGAGCTTATCAAGAGGGAGAGAGCACTGGCAGGATTTCTCTCACTTGAAAGATTTCCCTGCAGTTGAAGATGTAACGGTAAAACACTAGAGCGCTCGCAACCACACACAGATGTTTTTTTTTCTGGGTGGGCCTATGATTCTGTGAAAAAAGCATCAGAAAAGGCGCATTTCCAGACGACAAAAGATTTCCTTATAGCTCCTGTAACTGGGCATTACTATTTAAAGACTGCTGCTATACTAGCCTTTACGAGCTGCTTATTGGTGCTATTACTGCATTTTTAGCAAAGAACATCAAGCACTTGAATTGGTCCCTTTCAACATGCCTGCATTATAACACTAGTATAAACGTTAACAGTTTATATTATTTCAGCCATGTTCAGTGATTTGCTGTCTTTTGGTCAAATCCACAGCACCTGAGATTCAGAAAAAAATTCATATATAATTTCCTACCCACTGCAAGTCAGCTATATGCCCCGGCCACGACTAGAATGGGATTTGCTGAGTAAAACCTAGACCTGTTGCCTTCATCACGCTCCAAATCCAAACCCAAACCACTGAATAACATGCTGTGAGTCGCCAGAGAAGGGTCTGTTTGAAAACTCAGAGATGCAGACCAGAGATTCCCATCTCGGGTCTCCAGGTACCTTCAGAGGGTTGCTCCCCACCAGCAATCCAGCTTATGGGGTGGGGAGCAGCAGTGCTTGGGACCACGGGGCTAAGAGGGGACTGGAGGGCGGGAGCACAAGTCTGTAATCCAGATAGCTGGACTGAAGAGCAAGGGACGTTTTCGATCAGCCTTGGCACGTCAAATACAAAACCAACTGCAAAAATGAGCTCCCAGGAAGGGCAGTGATTCTTGGAAGAATACAGAAGAACCATGCGCTCGGCAAATCTCAGAGTAAGATATACTGGGGAGGGTTTGCAAGGCAAGTTTAGCTTGTCCTCTTGGATTTGAACCCCTAACCACCACACAAATCCCAGTTCAAAACACTCCCTTCTGCTCCAGCTGGCACTTGAGCCTCTGCTTAGATTTTTGTGTGTTAAACAGAACTTGGAAAAACATGTGAATTTGCTGTCCAGGACTGAAAAGAACTTCAGTCCAAGTGTTACTTGCACTAGGCTTCAGCCTTCACCACGAGAAGCTGTCTTGACATCGCATCTCCGTATCACAGCACAACTACGAAAATCCACAGCAGGGCTTGGTCATGTGTCCCAAAATCACTCTGAAACACCGAGGCAAGGACATCCCTGTTGGAGCTTGGCTGCAGTTACTGAGCTATTTGCTGAAGTTGGAGTTCTGGAGAACTGTTACTGCAACGTAGACAAAGTATTAATTACCCTAGACCCTAGAGAATTTGTCCCAAACGTATTCTTTATCCGCAGGATGAATCACTGGCTGTGAACCATGTGAATCAAACTACAGGTAAGAATTTTCTCCTTTCCATTTAATCTTCTGTAATCTTTTGGGGAGGTAACTCTCCATTCTGTGCTATTACTCCTTGGCTTTAGACCTTCGTTCTCATCTCAACGACTTGGCAGAGCCCCTGAGGATTGTTTTCTATATGCCTGATGCTAGGAAAGTCTCACCACAATAAGGTTGCTACATCTTACATACAGATGCTGCTACTTAATGGTTAAAAGGAAGTTAAAGTAACATTTAGGACATTCTATCCTTGACCTACTGAGAAATAAAGACTGCCAAAGGAAATCTTTTCCCTCCTCAAAAATAAGGTCCCATAGATCTGCCTTATTTTTGACCAGATTATTGCTAGCATGATACTCAGATGCTGACATTTTCAGTTTTATTTAGAAAAACTAGGAAAAAAAAGAAAAACCAAACCCGTATTCCAGGATATAAGGATCTCCAATGGGCCAGGAAGACCTTCCCCTCCCCCTTTGCCATCTTCAGACTGGATTAGCCACAGGCAGGAGTAGGAAAGTTAAACCTGTAGCATCACAAGTTTCTCACGGGGATGTTGAAAGGCTGGAGAGATGTCCTGCTAGGACCCATGGCAATACTCTACCTTAACAAGTAATGGGATGGAACAGGAGCAGATCCTCATGGCAAAAAAACCAATGGCCTGATAAACCATCGGAGATATCAACAACCTGGTCTGACGGGCAGACACCCTTCAGGGGTTCTCAGCTCGGCTCCAGCTATGACAGCTCGTACAGTGCAAGAAGTTCCGAGTCCGAGCGTGTTAAAGGTGGGCAATGAGGAAAAGTGTTCCAAAGACACTCTCCTGATCCAAACTAAAATGCTAATATAGAGGCACTGGTGTCAAGTCTACTACCCTGTCACTCTTCGTAGGTCTGGGGCGTCAGGATGCAGAAGATTCTTAAAATCAACACATACGTTTGGAGCTAAAGTAATAAATACTTTTTCCTTGGTAGTAGCGCTCTAGAGTCAAACAGAACCACAGCATTATTTCCAAGGTTTATTAGCTCTTCAGTTATTACATTCCTTCGTTTCCTTGGCTCACCCTCCCACCAGCTGCCTTATTTGCTGTGTGAAACCCTCAGTATTAACCACAATACAGGTTCTTAATGTTTAATGTGTGGCTGATCGAATCCTGCAGCATCCAGCCGAGCCTCAAAATAAAGGGCACCCTATAAAAAAAACAAACCACAACTTAAATGCAAACAAAAAAGCAGCATGTGAAACCATACGATAGAAGCTGGTCGTATTCAATCTCTGAAAGCAAAGAGCTACAGTTTGTATGAATAATTCAAAAACAGCCTCAGACAAATGATCCCAGGTCTATAAGGAAATGGTGAAACCTCTGGAGTCTGCAGCTCTTTTTATTACAGCCTGGTTCATGCTGAATGCTGTTTTCTCTGGGGTTATTTTTTACCTTTTTTTTTTTTTAAGTATTTTTTTACATATGTAAAAACGAACAGCGAGATAGGCTGTTCAGATAACGCGCACAGCAGACCCCAGAGAAATATTTTCATTTTATATTCGTTTCTGGCTTGTAAATTATTCATTAACACGGATCACACAATTGGGTAAAAATTAAAAATTGGCAAATTAGTTTTCATTTGTTTATGTTAATTATTTAGTGTTCTTCCTTTTTATTAGAAAAAACACAGAGGGAGATTAGTCTTGTTCTGACGATCTGCGTTTGCTCCCTAGACAACCCACAAATTAGCATTGCTATGGCTACTTCCATGCAACGTCTATAGAAATATGACTCCACTGCCCGGATCTGTCGCCAAGACATTGTGGCATATGCTGGATTTCTAAATTGCAGATATGCCTTTGGATATTTTTCAACCACGCTTTGAGGAAAAAAAAAAAATTAAAAAAATAGGCTGTTGGGTCTTTATTTACAGATGAACCCAGCAATTGTTTCCATGACTCTTGCACGAATTCAGCTGCAGGTCCCCAGCACCCGTAACCTTCTCCATCGCCCCAAGGGAACTCCAGGCAGTGGGAGCTTCACCTCCAGATAAAGGCTCAGATGTTCTACTTCCATGCTAGGTAGCAAAGATAAGGGGTCGCCATCTCTATTTTAACAGCTCGATATATTTAACAACATGGAGAAAAACCTAAGCAATAAACGCCACCACAGCACCCGCTGTGAGAACACAGTGAGTTTCCTGGGTGACGCACCTCAGCGGTGCTGGTGTGTTCAGAAACACTCATCCATAATATTTTCTTAATTTTTCTTTTTTTCCTTTAAAATCTCTCTAATGAGGAAGTGAGAACTGTGTTTCCTCTCCACACAAGGGCATGGACACAGAAGTTTTGCAGCTAGGTCCTCCATCCACATCCCCACGCCACCATGGTTTGGGTTACCAACCAGGTTTATTCATCCCATTGAGCTGCACTTGGCATCTAACCCCAGATCCCAGTGGGGACAGCCAAACATGGAATAGAATCGTGGAATTTAGGTTGGGAAACATCTTTAAGGTCAGTGAGCCCTCCAACAATTAACCTAGAAATGCCAAGTCCACCATGAAACCACTTCCCTAAGTACCACATTTCGCATCTCCCCCATACTCTCCCCAATAAATTTTTCCACAATATGTTGTCTACTCACAATATATTCACCCTGTCCTACGTTATTTTCTTAGACATCAACTGGACAGAGAGAATTTTGTGGGTGCTGAGGTTCATCGTGTTCAGCCACCTCCTCTTCTGTTGCTCAGACACTTCCCACCCAACCCCCAGAGCTTTCTTCCATTGAACCTGTCAGTGGTTGCCAACCCGACTGCTCCGCTCTGTGCAGAGAAGGAGCACAAAGCACCAACTTATTTGCTTCAAAACACTTTTGGATATTGAGGAACACCTCCTTTGTGGTCAGTCTTCCACTTTGCCATTTGCTACGTGCCAAGTTTTTAACATGATAACAAAGCCAAGCACAGAAAATGTTTAAAAAAATTCATAGTCTCCTAAGGAAAGCGAGTAACCATGAACACGGTGCAGTTCTGGTGGAGGAAAGGTCACCTTGGGTTACAGAAGGAATCCTAAGCATTCCCACACACATTCCTAATTACTTTGGATGCAAGAAATGAGTGCTGTAGGCTGTAGAACTGCGACAGAGCGCTGCTGATCAATTGATGCTATCAGCAAATTAAAAAGATTAAATAGCAAGTGGGAGCCCAGACACGTTTATAATGCCAGTCTTCCTCTACCCAAATGTTCGCAGCTCTTTGCAAGATCATTTCTCCTAAGGAATCTAGATGAGAACAAAAAAAGAAGAGAAATTCCCAAAGTCCCAATCACAGAGAAAGTTACGTCGAAAAGCATTTCTAGCACTTAATTTGAACATGACATATAAGATTACTTATTCAAAACATTTTTCTGAGCCTTTAATTCCGTTATTTCTAGGAATTGTCCCCAACTTCTGTACAAGCTCCAGCTTAATCGAGTGACTAGGGGTGGATCCTCAAGGTAAACAATATTGCTGATGCTTTTTGAAAGAAGAAACAACACGTATTCCTTCCTCTGGCTGTGTTAGTTGGAAGTTTATTGGAACCGAAATTTGCTCCCTCCCCCAAGGTGAAAGCATTATCCCTCGCATGAAGGATACTTAGGAGAAAGTAAGACATTCTAATTTTGTCCATTTATCCCAGTTAGTTTTGCTGCACGGTGAGTATTAATATAAATAACCCTGCAAAACGCACTGCAAATCTGAGTTAAAATTTTCTTTGTGGTGAAAAGCAGAAGCCTGTTTTTATTAAGCAATTCATAAAAAACAAGCTTCCACCCTTGACCTACAAAAAGATAGCGGGTGTAAATTATCATCAGGAACAACACTCGAGTGTGATCTTAAACCAAGGATTTATGCTTCACGTTAACTCTGAGTCACAGGGATGAGGTCATGCCTGTCACGGGACTTCAGAGTCCTCCTAGCTGGGTTCAAAAACTGGGGCTGCTCACGCATGCACGGTTGGGAGGGCTCTGCCCAGAAGCACCACGCTCTCCTCCAAGACCAACGACCCACGCAGATCCTTGCAAACATCCCAAATCCTTGCCCCGCTGCCGTGTGTAACTGTCACGGTGATGGTTACACCATCAGAGGTTCCACCTGATGGGGCTTTTCCACACGTTGGAGGCTGTCAAAATTCTCACAGAAGGTCTTGCACCAGGCTAATTATCAATATACAAGCTCTTGAAGGAGCATTTTAATTTTTTTAATTTTTTCCATGATATCCTCTAAAAAAAAATGAATAAATTAATAATAACTCACGGACTATGTGTCCACACACATCAGTCCACCCCACATCCCCACAACCCCTTGGCCAAATGCTGACACAACCAGCAAACTCAGGGCAATTTTGACCACGAGCTGAAGAGCCCCCAAACATCCTTCCAGCTGCAGCACTTCTAGATGCAGCCCATCTCTCTCCACTTTGAAATCAAGCAAGTTCCAAAATGCTTTTAGAAGAAAAAAGGATTTCTCACGTGCAACAAAGCCAAACCCCAGAACATTCATGGCCAGAACACTACAAAGGTCTTCAGAGCAGATTTGAAAATAATTTTTCCTCTCTTTCTTTTTTTTTTTGAATCATAATGAGGAAGGTGAACTTCCCTCTAACTAGAAATATTTTTATACAAATTAAGTTTCACGCTAATTTAGATTTCTCCACCAGGAAGCAGATGCATTCAGAAGACAGACGTAATTTATGAACCCTAGCAGCCGTTATTGCAAAGTGAAAAAAATACGGATTTAAATAGTTTCAGGCAGCATTTTGGCCGCACATGGCTTGCTTTCGTTCTGGACCTGTGCAAATACAATAGCTTAATGAAAATTAATGAGGTAAGATTCTTTCCATGGACAAGAGTCCCAAATGCAGGTAACTTTTTTAATAGAACTTCACCTTTAGAGAAATTAGCTATCAAGCTCTGTTACCTTTAATACTACGGAAAATGGAAGATTCCCTGGCTTAATTGCTTTGTGGCTCTTGGATCAGATCTTTGCACGTAAAACTTGTATTAATTTGCAAAAACAATTTACCCTGCTAGCAGTGACACCGGGGCAACACCAGCAGAACCTCCTCATTCCTGTCGGGTGGCATAATTCGTACTTTATGAGAACAAGAAGCAAATAGCTTGAGCATCATGATTCTGTAGAAATGATTCAAATATTTGAGCCCCAAACTCAAATTATTATAATCAACACTAATTCTCAGAATGAATTCACAGTTTCTTGTAGCTCTAGGAACTGGGTTGTCATGGTGAATATTTATAAGGTTGATAAAACAAGCTTATGGGATGCGTTCTCATTCAGACACGTACGATGCACAATAGGAATTTGGTTTTTTCGTGCAAACTGGTTATTAAAAAGAAAGGTTTCCATAGGACCAGCAGTTCCTGCACCAGTCCACACCTTCTATGTGCCCGCAGCAACAATTCACCATAGTTTCAACTCTTATTTTCTGGTTGTTGCCTTTCCCCGAAATCAGTCCAGCTTCTTCCTCTAGGCTTTTGCTGGAGGAGTATCAGCACTTCAGGGAGAATTTAATAAAAATACTCACAGCTAGCTACATATTTCCCAACAGTTAAATTTGTTCACTGGGACAAGCACCATCAGAGATGACAATTGCTTATACCAGGGCTCCTCCTGAACTTGAAGGACCTTGCCTTCCAGAGTTTGGTTGACTTTGCTTTTCCTTAACATAAGAGACAGCGTCACTGCAGTGAAGAAGGTTTTATTAATGGAGTTTCCCCAACACATTAATATAATTTCAAATATTAGCTCCATGTTTTTAATGCAAATTTTAATAATTTATTATCTGGATTACCAGAGCCGCCTTATCTATGCTTCCCTGTTAATAAGTCCTAATGCTGAGCAAACTGACACTGAACAAGTCATCTAAACAATCTCATTCTTCATATTTACAGTTATAATTGCCAATAGGAAAAAACTCGTTCTTAGGGTGCTCCATTAAGTGATTTCACTTACTCAGATTAACACTTCCACATGGAGCCAAAGTGCATTACATCTAAAACTGATCCTTACTCCCTGCCTAGAGAAAGAGTCACGTTCTGGTTACGGAACTGACCGCCTCCATTTTGGTTTTTTTTATTATTTCCATGAAACTATCCTTTAAAAAAGTGGTTAGCGGACGCACAACACCTTTCAATAGTTTGAAAGCTGCTTTAATTTGGAGGAAGATTAATGCACTCACTTTCACGTTTTAAACGTAATTCTAGCTGCACACATGATGGTTTAATAACTTTATTTCTGACTCTTACTAGTTTCTGTTCCTTAAACAAGATGCCCAAACAACAGATCTCAGCAGACAAAACACATAGTTGAAAAGCATCACAGCTGAGGGGCTGTGAGGTGTGCTCCTTCTTCACATGGCTGTGAAACACCACCAGAAGCCCAAAATACTGGGCTAGGGCCTAATTTTATCAGAAAGGGAGACCTTGCAGTCATTTGGGTAAGCGCACCCATCCGAAGGGGCACCACTGCACCGAGTAACATCAGGAAAACATCATCATGTTCTCTGTTATTTTCCTAATAACAAGCAGGATTTTCTTTTTTTTTCTTCCTCCTCCCAACACTGAGTTGATATTTCCACCAAGATTGTATTTTGCAGCTCTAATGTCACATTCCCTTCTGGTAACCATCAGCTCAGAGCCCATTGTTTTGAGTGTGAAGTACAGATTTTCCTCCCCATATGCACCAATTTACAACCTCCATGGTGAATCTCATCTGCCTGGGCACAAACTCATTTAGTTGCTCTTCACAACCAACCACCTGCACTAACCCCAAAATGTAGCACCCTCAGGAAACTCTGTCAACTGCCCTGATCATCCCTTTTTTGAGTTTTTTCAGGAAGTCACAGAAGGACGCTAATTTCAGATAAAAGAGGTAGCACATTGACTGGAGATATGGCAGTAAATGCATCTTCAAGTAACGGCAAATTCATTTTCAAAGCTTACTGCCACTGTATCAGCCAGAGATGAAACTTCAAAGTAGTAATTACGTGTACTTATTGACCTAATCTGGAAATAAAAGTCTGTTTCTTAGGACAGGCTTGCAGAGGAATTAGATTCCAGCAAGACATCTACGTTTTTACATGCATGGTTCTCTCCTAAGACATCTACATTTTTACATGCATGATTCAAAGGAAAGAAGAATATCTAGTTTATCACCTAGTGCCATTTCATACACCAATCTAGGTATACAACTAGATAATCGTGCTTATTCCAATCCAGAACTCCAAAGGGAGAAAGGATATCTCGCTTCATTAATTGTCAACCAGAGCAGGGATACCTGTTACACTCAGAATTTAAGAGACATGTTTTAACATTAACAGAAATGTAGACTTCAAACATCTGACAAAAAGTATTTACTAATCATCCAAACCTTAAATAGTAAGTTTTCTATATTCCATTTCAAGCCTGGTAAAAAAACCAAACCAAACCAAA
>NW_009698533.1:0-554 GCF_000703405.1 Apaloderma vittatum | reverse complement strand
CCCTCCGCTTGCTCTTCCAACCGAAGAGATAAGGTTCTGGAGTGGAGGGAGTAATTTTGTGCCATCAGCTCCTTTAACTCCTGCCGACCTGGGTTATAATGCAGTGGAAAAGGGGTCCCTGTATCCTAAGTTGCGCACAGAGGACATTCCCTTGCCGGAGGACATGGACCTTGATCTGCCCAACGGAAGCCTTATAACGGAGGTTAAAAGGCAAGGTGAGCAGATGCGCAAGTTATTGCAGCAAATATGACAACATGAAAGTGGGGACTGTGATAATGTTATAATGTCTTTATTAGATGAAGAGGCTTGAAAAATTATTCTTAATGTTTTGAATAAACTGAATACTGCCGCAGAACAGGGTACTTTGTTTCCTGCAGTACGTGAGGGACAACTTTTGCCCGACAGTGAGCGGCAGAGTCAGCTTATACAGGAATTGCTACAAGAAATGGGGAAAGGGGCTAAAAAGCTTACAGCAAAGTTAAGGTTTGACAAAACATCAGAAATTGTTGCGGATGATATGGATAAAATTATTAAAATTCTCAAAGGGGAGTCGG
>NW_009698532.1:0-1995 GCF_000703405.1 Apaloderma vittatum | reverse complement strand
GGAGGTTCCACAAAAACATGAGGAAAAACTTATTCAGTGTGAGGGTGAGAGAGCCCTGGCCCAGGCTGCCCAGGGAGGGTGTGGAGTCTCCTGCTCTGGAGACATTCAAAACCCGCCTGGATGCGTTCCTGTGCGATCTACTGCAGGTGATCCTGCTCTGGCAGGGGGGCTGGACTAGATGATCTTTTGAGGTCCCAACATTCTGTGGTTCTGTGATTCGCCTCACACAGCTCAGTGTCATCGGCAAACTGGCTGAGGGTGCCCTCGGTGCTGTTGTCCATGTCGCTGACAAAGATGTTGAAGAGCTCTGGGCCAGAAGAGAGCCCTGAGGAACCTCCCTTGGCACTGGTCTCCATGTGGTCTGCGCTCACAAAACACTGAAAGACCTTGTTTAAACAAGTCATCCAATATAGGGATGTCCTGGATTGGAAAAGAACCTCTTCTTTCGAGAGAGTCCTAATTTTTAACGTGGCTGTTTTGTTGGGGTTTTTTATTACCTGCAAGATTATACCCAGGATTGAAGAGTTAGTACCTTTTAGCCAACTTGAGTTTTCCCACTTACTCGTCGCATTAGGGGAGAGAAGGATTTAGGGGAGAGAAGGATTTAGGGGAACAGTAAGAAATATAGAAGTGAAGCACTCTGAGAGCTCAGTCTTGGAGAATGTACATTCAGGAGAGAAGGAAGGAGGTCAAATACAATACTTAGATAGATGAGATTTGAAGTAGTTTTTTTTCCTTTCACAAAAAAAACAAAACAAACCCAAACCCAGAGTGTTTGTGTGTAACAGCACGTGTGTTACAAGCTGCCTTCCAAACATCTCGAACTAAATTGCATTATTTCTCTCTCTCCGTAGGGTATACCCATGGCTTAGAGGTCTGGGCTATACATCTTTAACTGTATTTTTAATGGGATTTTTTCTCTGGAATGTGGACAACATTTTCTGTGATAAATTGAGGTGAGTCCTTTCACTTTGCCCGGATAGCTCTTCAGAATCTTTTAGCACAAAGCTTTGGGGTTTTTTATGAACATGTATATTCAAATCCATCTCATGACATGTCTGGTACGCTGCCTATAAAAAATTACAGTTCTTATCCAGTTTGCTTGTGACTGGATTCAACAGTCAGCACAGGTTTTTTTAGCACGTTTTTAATCCATGAATGGGTTTTTTAAAAATAATTCATGTTTCTCTTTAACTTCGATTTGAATTGAGAAAAAGTAATGTCACTGAAGGTTGATGGCAGCGTTCAGAAAATCAGTCTTGACACTGATACGTTGTTACTCCGCTGAATCTGGGGTGTAGAGAATTTTCCCAATATTTGACTTTGTCAGGCTCAGGTCACAAGGTGGTGAAAGAACCTCTGATGTTCCACCTGTCCCTTTGGGCTCCTGGCGCTACGTTAGGCCCATTGAAAATTAACTCCCACCAGTCTTCTTGAAACATCTTTTAAAAAAAAAAAAAGTAGAGGTGTGCTGAATGTAGTCATGAGGGAAAAAAAAATAAAAAAGTTAGAATAGCTCCTGTGATACGTGTTTGGTACTGGGGAAAAATGCACTTGTTTACCAGCTTTAATGAGATGTCTGCAGAGCTTCGAATTTCTCCAGGTGGTGTTATAACTCGAACCTTCGGAGAAAATGCATTCCAGTTCCTTGTAATATTTTAGTTTCCAAAGGTCTAACTTGTCAATCATCCATCTCCCTGCTCCTTTGGGTTTTAGCGTTCAAAATCATATTTTGGTTCACCTTTTTTTTTTTTTATTTAAACTTATTTCATTAAATCTGAAGGTGACTTAAAAAAACCCAAACCCAACAAACCTGACAAAACAACCCATCTCTAGCACTCAGCTTCCCTGCTTGAATCTACGCCTTTTGGAATTTGAGATCTTTCCTGCCATCCAAAGGCTCAGAGCCTGTGCCATAAATATATTCTCTGAAGCTTGAGCCCAGAATCATAGAAACAGAATCGTAGAATCCTTCAGGTTGGAAAAGCCCCCTGG
>NW_009698531.1:34893-47386 GCF_000703405.1 Apaloderma vittatum | reverse complement strand
ATAGAATAATGAGGATAACAGTAATAATTGCTTGCTTTTTTGTTGTTGTTCTGAGTGGTTCGTGCCTCTGGTGGCTCAGTTGGAGCCGTAGGACAGTGTCTGACACTGTGGATTTAAACGTGGCGATACCAGCCTTTCCCAGACACAGGTACAAACTAACTGCGAGTCGTGTGCCTACCATACACCTGGTTTTTGCAGTTCTTATTTAATCCAAAGCCTAGGCGTGATCTTGCACACTCACGTGTGTGTATTTAATCTGGCAAGTCCTGATTAGAAATAAGACATCCCCAAACCAGTGAGCATTTTTTTTCCAGAGCCAAGAGTTTTTCTGGTCAGCCCTGGAGAGAGCATCTCTCAGTCTGACACTGTGGCATGCCCGGTCCCTGATGCAAAACAGCATTTTGTGTACGTGCAGACGTGCGTTGTCGTGTTGCTTTTTGAGTCAGTGCCCTCCCTTAGGGTGGAATATTGCTGCTGAGTTTGAATATTATCCTTTATGGGGTAGCCAGTCTTTGTGCTCAGAATTGCAAAGGCGCACGCAAAAAGATTTGCAGAGGCAGGTGGTAGCCTGTATTTTTTTCTTCCGTTTGCAGTTTTTAAATTAAAAAAAAAACAACCAACAACATTTTCAAGTTCTACACTGTCAAGAATGTGGGTGTCTGGCTGAATGAAAGAAAAATAAAATAAACTTGCATAATACACTAGTAAATTTGCAGTTTCCCCTAAACTCTTGGCATAAATACAACCACTTTGGGGGGATGGTTTACTTGGTTGCTTATCCAAGGAAGAGGAGCAGCTTTTGAAGAAAGTTTCCCTGAATGCCTTTCCTTATTATAATTATGTTAATTATTAGCAATGCACATACTCCAGTTCCAGCATGAATGCTACTTACCAACAAAGTCAGATCTGCTTTCTTTCACATCACGTCATATGTCAAGTATGGAAAAAGACTCTAAAGGCCTTGAGTATATCTGGTTTGGTTTTTTTTTTTAATATGTATTTATTTAATACTGCTATTTTTTGCTTTTTCAGCATTTTAAAAGTTGACTGCCTAGAGGTAGGCACCTGGGTTTATATCTAGGGACTGAAGTAAGCGGGATGGCTTCCAAAGGTCCTGCATACCTGTAGCTCCCGGTGAGTTAATTAAAAGCAGATGTTGTTCTTTTTTTGGCAAATTCATCAGAAACAAGTGGGAGACGCTGGGTGCTCAGCACCTTGGAAACACTAGCAGCTTATTCGGATGCCTAAAGATGGAGCTGGGTGGGCGTTTAAGCACCTGAGCTGGACAAGTTTTGCCCCTGTAATCCTGACAGCCACTGTCTCCTCTGTCCCAAAGTGCTGTAGCAGAGATTTCATCCAAGAAGCCGGAGGTTCGTACGTGGGAGTGAGCGGGGAAGCGAGCTCAGCTGCCTGCCTTTATAGCACATGCAAACGAGGGTCAGATGGCTTGGCAGTTGGTTATGAAACTCGACAGAAATTATGAAAAAAAAAAGGAAAAAGAAAAAAAAGATTGATTTTGCACATATTTTTGGGGGTTTTGTCTTTTTAGGAGCGTGAATCTTTTAATTAAAATACCAAAGGGGAGGGGGGGGATAAAAAAAAAGTACAGACGGCAACTGTTATGTTTCACATACGTACTGGATGTAAAGTAATAGCCTGCTCTTTTTAGGGATAATTTTTATCCCATTGCAACTGAGAATATAAAGCCATCTTACAACTTGCCAGAAGTGACACCTGCTTTCATACTTCCTAATAATTACTTTAGCTTTGACAGAAAGTACTTGGCAGGGTGCATACAAATTATGACTAGCTTCAGGGTACAAATACTGTCATAATGACTTGAAGTTTCTTTTTCCGTGCAGGATATTTGCATGTACGTGTTTTGTTGGTACGAAATAAGTGAGTAAAGAAGAGTTTTGGGTGGCTTCTCTTAACTCTGAATAAAAATGTGTGTTGGACAGTGTAAGCATACAAATAGGTGGCTTTTCAGTGGGTATTTGAGCATGGTTATTATTTTTGTTTGCTACTCTGTTGCTATGAGAATGCCCAAGATGTTTGCCTGGCATAAAATGACTTCTAATGGTAGATACTCACTATTGTCTAGCTAGAGGAGAGGACTTACCTACAGGTCAGTGGCATCAGCCTGCAAGGACTTTTTTTCCTCTGCCCTGCCTTGGAGTGAATGAGTGTTCAGTTTAAAGTGCATTTGGATGTCAAATGTGTTCTTTTCCCCTGTTGTGTTGTTTGCTTTTTTTTTTTCTCCTATTCTTGCTGGACCCCAAAGGAGATTTTCCCTTCTCCATGTTATTTTGTCATTTATCAGCATCATGAAATTTTAAAATCCTAAGGAAGGGGAATGTCTGATTGGGTTTCCCTGCTTATATCTGCAACCTGTCTCCCTTCCCAGTTTTTACAGAAAAAAAAAAAAAGAGGCAAGGGAGAACACAAGAGCCCAGTCTAGGGTGCTGTTAAGCAGCTCACTGAACCATTTCTGAGGGCAGGGCGAACGATTTCTGAAAACCAGAACATGAAGTTTCCATGTGAGCTTCCTTAAAGAACTGGAAGAGGAAGACGTCGATAAGCGCACTGCTTTTGCGAGGTAGAATGAGTAATCATGGAAAACAGTCGGGAGTGAGGCAGTTTCTTATCTGAAAAAAAAAGTGTAGTGTGTTACTTTTCCACCTCTTCTAGGGGACTTGAAAAGACAAATGCCTTTTGCTTCCTGCCTGAAAGAAGCTCGTTCTATAAAAAGAATGAATTTGGAAAATGTCTTGTGTTTTTCTGTGTGCGTGCCTATTAGTCCGTGTCTTTTATCAAACAGAGCTTTAGGAGGTGCAAAGTTCAGCTGTGTGGGGGTCTTTCATTACCCAGAATAATTTGGCAAATTGCAGGGATTTGAGACAGCTACAACAGAAGTCATTAATGGACTAGGAAGGAGAAGAAAGATTAAGAATTAAATGTATACATTTTATCTGAATGAGAAGGAAAGAGGGTGAAGGAACAGGGGGATGTTAAAATTACCAGTGCTGCGCTCGAGGGGTATAAGTATCCAAGTATGGAAAATCAATGTTTTGGGTGGTCCAAGCAGTATGACTTGGAGCAGAAAATGTAGGCTGAAATCCAGAAACGCTTCCACCCAGGAAGATCTGTGAGGCTGCGGAATAATCCCCACTGGGAAGGAGTGGAAACCACATCTCTCGAGCCATTTGAACTGAATCAAACAAAGGCAGAGGCCCCGAATACAGTCCTGTGCAGAGGAGGGGTCTGAGCATCACCTTTGAGGCATCCCCCTCTCCTCCCTGTGTTACCTGTGGGTGGTACCAGCACTGACAATGGCTGGAAATCGCACGGGGATTTCTAAGAGCTCTGTATTTTAGCATATATTTGAATAGGGATTTCCTTGCAGAAGCACAAAAATCCCTCTCTGTACGGCTTTCTGCTCTATAACTGTCTCTGCTTGTTGTACTTGTTTGTTTGTTTTTAAAAAAAAACCCACAAACAAAACCCAAAAATCCACCAGCTAACAAAAGAGAGCAGAAGTTGCCTTACTGTAAAACTACCTAGTGATAAACTTTTTTTTATACTTCACTTGGAACAGGCTCGTCGGGCTGTTCTCGAAGGCTGAGGAAGAGCTGCTGGCACGCTGCGTACAGCCCTTACAAGTGAGAATGACTGAGCAGAACAGGCCTGTTTTACTCATTCACTTTTCTGCTATATCCAAGCAAGTCATAAGTTCTTAAATTCCACTTTTCATGTAGAAACTTGGCCTCCACAGTTGCGTTTCCTTTTGGGTTTTTTTTTTTTGGGGGGGGGGGCATGAAGCTTGTTTTCCAGTGCATGGCTAGAAAGCTACAACATGTGTGATGAAAACTAGGATTTTTATTTTTTAAAGAAGCCCATAGAGATTTTTACGTTAATTTTGTTTGAGGCACCATATCCGCCATAGTTTTTTCCTTAGCACTAGGTTCTCTTTGAAAGAATGACATCAAAGGAGACGTTTACCTTCCCTCCCCACACTACTGTGGCGGTGCGGAGCTTTGGATTGCTGATCCCGTGTTCTCTTTGCTGCTCCATGGATAAGCTAAGGAGATAAACCTATCGCATCCTTCAGGCCGAGTCCATGCTATGGAGTTTTAGGGAGAGAAAATCCTGATGGTGAGCTGGCTGTTCACCTGAAGCTTGCAGGAATCACATCCTTGGATGCTTTGGCTTGAGAAGGTCGGGGAGCAGGCGCGTGTCCCCGCAGGGTGTTCCCGATGAGGAGCTCTGCGGTGGCACCCTGTGTCTGTAGCTGCCTGGTGTTTTCTCTCTCTGAGGAAAAGGATTTGTGTGGCTTCTTCCAGGCTTAGATGTCACAGCTGGGTTTTGTATGGTTTCCAGTCTCTAAAAAGCAAGGTCAGCAATTTCCCACTGCCATCCAAGGACCAGACCACGAACGGGGGTGCTGGAGAGAAATAGATGTCAAGGTGTTGTCGAAACATTTATTTCCTTAGCAGGAAGTATTGATCCTGCAAACTATATTCTGTTACAATGGCTTTATTTCTTATGTATTAAATGAGTGATGCAGACTCTATTTAATCAATTTGTGTGATGAATGTTGGCAAACCCAACATAGTAGCAGTGGGTCACCGTGCGCATCTTAGTTTGCTGCTGGTTGTCTTCTTTCAACAACCCAAAAATAGGGGTTGGCCTCAAAAACAAGGTTTTAGAGGTTTGTCACTTAGTAATACATGGGACTTTGGTTGCCTCATTTGCTAATTCTTCTTTATCAGCGTTTATCGACACTGAGTGATGCCTGCGAATAATAAGCTGTGCTTCTGCTTGTTAATGTGCTTTTGTTGTTTTCGTAGTTTGTAAGCTTGTTTCAAAGGAGCAGTCAGGGTCATCGCTCAGACAGCATTGTATCTAAGTCTGTGCTTGCAGAAAACAAAAATGGATCAGAAATGATTGGGAACCTTTTGGATTAAAGCCCACACTCCAGATCTGGAAGGAAAGTAGTGATTTTTTTTTTGGCCGTGTTTGTGAGGCGTTCTCTGCTTTCTATTTGCTTTTTAAATTCATAATGCAGTCAAGAATCAGCTGAATTGCAGTAGTAGTACAGACGGATAGAAACAAGAGCCATGTTTCTGCTAAGTCCTGTGGAATTCAGCAGAAAACATGATCCTCCTTAATGTTATCTTGAGCTTTTCCATAAGCAGTCCTGCTAGGCTCAGGCTTTTGAGGTAGTTTTTAAATGGGCCTGTCTGTCGTTGCTGTTAGATCTCAGCAGATTTGTGCTGGTTTGGGCTGAGATAGAGTTAATTTTCTTCATAGTATCTATACGGGGCTGTGCTTTGGATTTGTGCTGAAAGGAGTGTTGATAACACAGGGATGTTTTCGCTATTTCTGAGCAGAGCTCGCACAGAGTCAGGGCCTCTCCTGCTCCTTACCCCACCAGTGAGTGGGCTGGAGGGGCCCGAGAAGTTGGGAGGGGACACAGCTGGGACAGCTGACCCTAACTCACCAAAGGGACATCCCAGACTGTAGGGCATCGTGCTCACAATAAAACTGGGGGAAGGAGGAGGAAGGGGAAAATGCTCAGTTATAGCATTTGTCTTCCCAAGTCACCGTTATGTGTGATGAAGCCCTGCTCTCCTGGGGACTGCCTGCAATGGGAAACGGGGAATGAATTCCTTGTTTTGCTTTGCTTATGTGTGCAGCTTTTGCTTTACCTATGAAGCCGCTTGTCTCTCAACCCACAAGTTCTCTCAGTTTTTACCCTTCTGATTGTCTCCCCCATCCCAGCTGAGGGGGAGTGAGCAAGCGGCTGCGTGGGGCTTAGTAGCTGGCTGGGGTTAAACCACGACAGAATAATCTATGAAATTCTTGTCTCCCCCATCCTTTGGTGAACTAATTTTAACGTAATTTTAACCTAATGACTCAACTGCAGCGCTGCCTTTGTCGGCAGCCGTTACAGAGGACACAGCTCGACATTTCTGTGGCACACACTTAACTTATTCTTCAGAAGCCAACCCATCTGTCTCTCAACAAGGGGAAGTTTTAGGGTATGGCAATGCTTTTGTTTGCTCAGGGAAGCTAGTTTCTCGGGCAGAGAAATCGTTTAACTGCTAAGAGTGGTTTTGGAGAGTTTCTCTGTGGTAGCTTCCCACTGCTGCCACTGTTCTCACTCTTTTGGTGCCACCTTCTTCTCCCTGAGGAATCAGACGAGGATTTTGGCATCCGGCACTGCTGGCAGCACAACTGGAAAGCCAAGATCCTGATTTTTTTCCCCTCTTTGAGGACTAAGCAGAGAGGGGAGAAGCGAGGTGTTCACTCTCACCAGCCGTCTTGGCTGCGTGGGCATGATTCAGCCAGGGACCTCCTGCTGGTGCAGCTGCTTGGACTGATGGCTGGGAAGGCTCCGCTGCCCCTGGCCAGCAGCAGAATTTGTATTTCCAGGCTTCCTGCAGCTCTCTGCCGAAGCCTTCCTATGCAGGCGTGTTGCCTGGGACTGCCTCTTTTCATCATCTGTGTAGGTACACGACTGGTGGAGAGCAACCCCTTCAGCACTGTAACTCTTTCCTCTCGAGCTTCAGGGATCCGAGTCCTGGTCCTTCAGAGGGATTTGTGTGGACAGGCTTGGTCTTGTACCTGCCCAGCTCATCAGTTTGGTAAGCAGGGATGTTTCAGTGACTAAGGCAGGCTGAAAGAGGATGCAGTTCTTAAACGGTGCAGCAGAGAGGATAGAGAGCTTGCCTTTTACTTTTGACAGAGGAAGGGAGTTGTGCTTGGCTCCTCTCCCCGAAATACTTTGCTCTCCAAAGCTGTCAGTCTGACATTGTTCTCAGCTTAAAGTTGCTTAAAATAGAGAGGAATAAAGGAGCAAGAAGGATGCTTGGAGAAAAATTTGCCTGTGTTTCACTAACAGACTGTAATGTGCTGGTTTGCAGATCAGGGTGAGCACACGAAAATTAAGAAGCCCCAGGGAAAAAAAAAAAAGATTAAAAAAAAAAAATTGCAACAGATCAGCAGAATAGTCTCGTAGAGATTCCCTTTCAGATTTTAAGAGGCAGAGGAAGTGAACAAGAGATGACTCAGAGCTCGCCCTGACATTTGCGGACGGCGTACCAGCAAGCCTGGGTCGTAACTGTAAAGGTAAATGGGACACTGATACAGATGAGGTGGCACTGAGCGTAGGGCAGATCAGCCTCGCATGGCAGCAGCTCCCTTTAGGACTCATCAGCGCGAGACGAGCATCTTGCACGAGATAGAAATGGTTCAGTGGTGACTGTGTTTCAGGAGTCAAGAGCAGGCACCAAAATGGTTAGAGGAGAAGCAGGCAGAAATGTAAGAAGTTGAGGGGCAGTGATAAGGAGCGGAATTATTCAGCAGAGGGAAAACCCCGAGCATTGGTCTTGTGATGAAAAGAAAGTACCTGTTTCGCTGTATCATAAACGGTGTTTGCTTTTTAGATGCATGCGCATCAACACGCGTGTAATTACCAGCAGACTCACCTCAAAGAAGATGGTGTTACTCTTATTTTCCCATCACATTTAATATTCAGATTTGTGAGACGAGCTGAGGAGGAGTTGGGTGTTTCCTGGCACAGCTGCTTTAGGTGATCTCTCCATCCTTCTGTCTTCCAGCAGCATGACGGGGATTTCTGTGTACACCTGGGGACAGATTTCTTTCTCTGTATAAGTGACTTTCCTAACAGAAAAGTTTGCGCCTGTGTGCTTATTTAAGGGTGTATTTGTGCAGGAAGAACTGTCAAACCTGGAAATTACTTTTTTTTTTTTTTTTTTTCCCCCCTCCTTTTTGAGTTTCAGAATTAATTTTTAAAGCTTCAGTTCACTCTCTACAACTCCCTGGCAGGAGGTTGTAGTGAGGTGGGTGTTGTTCTCTTCCCACAAGTTACTAATGACAGGACAAGAGGAAATAGCCTCAAGTTGTGCCAGAGATTTAGGTTGGGTGTTAGGAAAAACTTTTTTGGAAGAGTGGTGAGGCACTGGCACAGGCTGCCCAGGGCAGTGGTGGAGTCACCATCCCTGGAGGTGTTCAGCAAACGTGTAGACGTGGCACTTGGAGACATGGTTTAGTGGTCATGAGGGTGTTGAGTTGATGGTTGGACTTGCTGATCTTAGAGGTCTTTTATAACCTTAATGATTCTGTGATTCTGCACACTGGAAAGTTTAAAAATTCTGGATTTTGTGGGGGTTTTTTTTTTTCTTTTTGCCTTAACCCAAGGAAAGAAGCACAGTATCGTATTTTTCTGTATGAAAAAGAACAGTTCAGTGCCTGTATTTACTTACAGGAAAGAAGCAAATGCTTCTGAATACGGCACATGCAGTTTTTTGTTTGGTTTTGGTTTTTTTGCATTTAGGGAGGGTGCTTTTTCTAGCGTTTGAAGAGCTGGAGGCACAATGATTAATGTAGGTAACATCTCATAGCTCTGGCATCAGCAGATCTCTTTTATTATCCCCGGGAGCTCGCCTGACGTGGTGCGGAGACGAGAGTAGGGTTGTGCAAGTGATTTTCACATGGAAGGGATGCTCTTCATAATTCATCCCGACTCTCCTGAGTTCAGCAGCAGTGGAAATAAGCAGAGTTCGATGTTCATTTTCCTTCTGGGCTTGATCCTGGGTCTTTTGCCAGGTGGTTTCTGCTGGTTTGAGTGTTACTGGAGTTGGTTGCTCCATGGTATGGAAGAGGGAGGGGGAGGACAATGCCCACCCTCGGTACTGTCAGTCTTGTGGTATATTGCGATCAACTGAACTGGACCAGCATCTCTCTGCCTCCCCACCCATGACAGCACAACAGAAAGAGGAAACAAAAAAATCTGCCCATATCTATTCTCACATAGGAGCACAGTCAGCAGCCTCCTGATAGGAACAAAAAGTAAAAATCCTCTGGTTTAGCAGAGCCGGTGCCAGCGTGACCTGTCCACATGGCTGGGAAAAGCACCTTGAGATTGAGAGGAGGGAGCATGTTTGGCCCTTGACGAAGGTTTAAAATCTTTTTTTCTCTGTCCCAAACGTAAACCGAGTAATCCTCATGGTGTGTCCATGTGTCCTGCAGCCTCTGCGTGCGTCCGGGCAGGAAATTTGCTCGCTTTTTTTTTCGTGTGTGTGTGTGTGTGCCTGTGTGTGCGTGCGTGTGTGTGTGTGTGTGTGTGTTTTCAAGGGTTTGCATCTCAGGATACCGGCAGCTGGCTGCCAACCTGGTGTGGGGCAGGACGAGGGTTAGTGCCTGGTGCTGGTGTTGTACCCCTCCAACACACAGATTTTTTTTGTGGTAGACCGGGGAGCAGCGGCATGCAAAGCCACAGGCTGTTTCAAAGCAAGAGCTGGCATCTGATTGCATTTCCTGACAAGCTCTATCTTGGGCAGGTTTGTATACCCAAGCTGCACTCCGAGGAGATAGGGCACCCTTCAGGCGTGTTGGACTGAGTTGCCCTCTTTCCCCTTTGTGCGGTGTTGCCAGTTTGTTAGCTGCAGATTAGAGACAAAGGCTTTTACAATTAGTGTTTTAATGGGAGAGAAGAGGAGTGACATTGTGACCCGCTTACAAACACGCCTGAGATCGGTCTGGATTACAGCCCACACTGGGGAGAATGAAGCCCTGTTTCCTGGGGAGTAGTCTAGAAAACCACCCCTTCTTATCAGTTCTCACCATTTCACAAGCCCGAGTGAGCATATTCCGGTGTTTCCAGGTATTTGAGAAGCGTACGCCTTCCAGTTGCCTGGTTAAAGAAATTCCAGATAGTGCAGGGATCGTTTCGGCATCTGATGAAGCTGAGATTTCCTAAGCGCGGTATTTACAAGCTCTCCTGCTAGAGGAGTGGAGGAAGGAGCTTCTTTCCAAGAAAAATGTAGGCTGGGTAATCTGACATCATTCAGAGTCACATCACCCTACACCCACCAGAATTTCAAAGATAGAATGGGAATGGCATAATCTGTTCTCACGCTAACACTAATAGTACTGCTCCCGCAGTTCATTGTGCGTCGTCCCCACCCCACCATTGCCACAATTAACATTTCTTGCAGTGACTTTGAAAAGTGTTGCCATAACAAGGTTGCTGATCAGCAACTACAAAAATCCTAACGAGGTACCTAATGGAGCTTTTTGTTTCCATTATTTCTGCTTAATATATTCCACAAAAGTCAGGAGGTTTTAACCTTGCCTTCAGTACCCTGGCTTGTTTAATAGAAAACCACTTCATTTGTACTGAAGCTAGTGTACACTAAAAGGGTTTGGAGACCCCTCTAATGTAGTCAGTCAAATTGGTGCCTGAAGCCAAAGAAAATGTATAGCTGAACACATGTTTTTGGTCTCGAGCTAAACAAAATGCACTTCAAGTTGAATAGCCTCCTCCAAGTGCCGCAGTTAATAAGCCATGTTGTGTTTTTACTGGAAAAGTACGCTTCTAGCCAAGCATTCTTTGCATTTTTCCCAGGATTTAGTCATAAAATCACTTTAGACATATTGCAAGTATGAAATGTGTGCACATCAGATAAAGGGCAGCAATTTTTGTTTTGCTGTAGAACTCCATGGAAACATTTTTTTATCACCGTCAAAGACTTTATCCCAAGAAGCCTGGACCCTTTCTTTACTGCTAACGTCTAGCTGGATAAGAAAACACTAAAAGACAGAGACCGCGCTATCAAACTGTAGGTGATGGTGGTTTGGCAAAGGAACGCACGCATAGCCCCATCTCCGTGAGTTTGGTGGCATCGGAATCCAACCGCGTTTTTGCATTGTGATCCCAGACACCGGTGCTGATAGCTGGCCGGTGTGCAGCTGTACGGCTTCCATCCCGGCTGCTTAATTCTGCATGCGTTAAATAAAAAAAGAAAAAAAAAAGTAGTGAGAAACCTGGAGACTCGCTGAACTATTTTCAGCGTCATTATTTCAAGAAATGGTTTACGCAAGCGAGAAGAGCCTCTAGCACAGTCGGCAGGCTCAGCCCTTTGAGGCGGTTCGCATCTCACAACACGCTCTCGCAGCCCCCTCTGCCTGATGCTCGCAGCATCGTTCCTCTGCTCTGGAGCCACCACCAAAGTCCTTCTGGTGGCTGGAGGAAAACCCTTGCAGAGGGTGAGAGGGGCTGAGAGGAGATAAGATTCCTGGAGGGTTCCTCTGCTAAAGCCGGTAGCAGCGAGATTTTAAAAGAACAAGTGTATACGCAGTTTTATGTATTGGAATAGAGCGATCTAGCTATCAAACATATGTTCACACATACAGAGTATACAGAGTAATGTGTATATACCACCTCGCCGAGCCAATCTGTGTTCTGAAGAAGAGAGAGATATTTAAAGCAGCTCTGCAAACTTCATAGCACTGGGAGAGACAAGCTGGGCTCATCTCTGCAGGGACGTGCAGTAAAGCTGGTCTGATCCGTGGTTCTTTGTGTACACAATTCGAGTATGGATTCATGGGTAGCTACATAAATGCTAAGAAACAGGCACACGGATTAGGAATACAGATGAAGGGAGTCAAAGTCCAAGGAGCAAAGAGGGGTTACCCAACCCAAAATCTAATTTGAACCCTCCCCACAAAGGTGCCGTGGAGCGATGAAGTGCTAAGGGAACACTGGGAGCACTGAATCGTCACCACCTTATGGCTTTTTCAGGACGAGCTTCTTTTCTCCTCCCTTCCTGTGGCAGGCAGCTACCTGCCCGTTTTGAAGAGCAGCCAGGAGAAGGCCAGGTCCAGCTCTGCCGTGCTTGGGCTTTGCGCGGGGAGGTGGAGTGGAGGTAGCAGGGTAACGGCTGCTTCTTCATCAGCTCAGCCCGAAGGGGCCGGGAAGACTTGCCCGTGCACCCGTCGCGGTGTAGGGTGCTCACCACCTGCCCAGGGTGACTCATGGTTCTTTTGAGAGATGAATAAAACATCAGTGCCGTGATACTCCTTCTTGGATTGTTTTCAGAAAAGATGAGCTGATGGGTCTGAGGCTTTTCGCAACCGGAACATGTCTCAGGGAAATTTTTTTCTACAGTGTAATGCACTGGGGTAGATTTTACAGATACATGTGGGTCTGGGTTAGATGTGGGGTGCAGGGGATGTTCTGCTGGAAAGCAGCCCCGTGGAGAAAGACCTTGGAGTCGTCATGGCCAGTGGGTTGTCCATGGGACAGCACCGTGCCCTTGTGGCCAAGAGGGCCAGTGGGAGCCTGGGGAGCATTAAGAAAAGTGTGTCCAGCAGGGCTAGGGAGGTTCTCCTGCCCCTCTGCTCTGCCCTGCTGAGACCTCACCTGTAATCCTGTGTCCAGTTTGGGGCTCCCTCGTTCCAGAGAGACAGGGACCTACTGGAGAGGGTCCAAGGGAGAGCTACGAGGGTGATCAAGGGACTGAACATCTCTGCTGGGAAGAGACACTGAGAGACCTGGGGCTGTTCAGCCTTGAAAGGAGACGGCTGAGAGGGGACCTTATTAATGTAGAGAAATATCTGAGGGGTGGGTGTCAAGGGGAAGGGGACAATCTCTTCTCAGTGGTGCCCACTGCTAGGACAAGGA